>NC_084888.1:9974303-10181803 GCF_958979055.1 Alnus glutinosa | reverse complement strand
GAACTTGTAGTATTGGGTGAACTTTTCTGAGATCTCCATGGCTTCAATGGCTTGGGTCCTTGGATGACAGAGTAGAGATGCGTTAGTGTTGGAATTTGAAGAGAGAGAAATAGGAACATAAAGAAATAAGCAGCTTTTTTTTTTTAAAAAAAAAAAGTCAAACTCTGACGTGAACAGTACCTAACACACTTCTTTTAAATTTATTAATTTTTTAATGCCACATCAGACTACCACATCACATCAGTTAGTAAAACTCTATTTGTAAAAGTTTACAGGAAAATGATAGATTCACATTGCATTCCGAGAGAAAATGAGCGAGCTTGAGAGAGAGAGAGAGAGAATGAATGTTTCAATATATATATATATTTTTTTTGGGGGGATATTTCCATTTGGTTTCATTTTGGGTTGCTTTTTAAATTATATTGTTGGAACTATATACTGTTGTATTTTAGTTTTTTTAGTTTTTAGTTTTTGTTTTTTTACATTTGTTTAAATGATAAATTATTTTGTTTTTTGTTGCTTTATTTTCATAAATTGAATAAATTTGCTAGAATACTCAACTGGTGCAACACTTCTACGGGTAGCTCAAAGAATGTGTAAAAATTTAATATTTTCTCTTTCATTGAGTGTTAGCAAGAATATAAGAAAAAAAATAAAAAGAATATTTAAATGTAAATAGAAAGTAATAACCCGCAAAATTTGGTTTCGTCGTAATCATAGTACATTGGGGGGGGGGGGGGGGGGGGGGGAGTGGGGGAGGAGTTTACTCATCCTAACCAGCTAATCACTGAAGTGGGCTCTCCCTAAAAGAGTTTACAAATGTCAATGCCCTAGAGAGGTCGACTCTGATCATCACTGATTCACTGAGGTTCATGCCACTAAAAGTTAGAAATCTCCCCTCCTGGTATATACAAAATTAATTGGGATGTGACCATTGATTCCAATAACAGACATATGGGTATTGGTATAATTACACAAGATTGTGAAGGTCAGGTGATTGCAGCCAATTGTCATTTAGTATGTGTTAGACACTTAGACAAGAACCAGTGATAGCAAAAGCCCAAGCTGCACTACGAGCAATGGAATTTAGTTGTGATTTGGGACTTCAAAGTATTGTTCTTAAAGGGGATTTCCTGCAGGTGGTTAAAGCTGTAAAGACAAACGACTCAAATTGGTGTAGATACGAACAACTGGTGGCCAATATACAAGTGGTTTTTTCTATTTGGCGGAGTTGGCAAATTATACATATTTGAAGAGCATCAAATTCAGCGGCCCATAGCCTTACTAAGGTAGACTAGGTAGTAGTAAAACAAATCATGGATAGAGGGTGGATTGAGGAAATTCCTGAGGGTATTCGTGATATTGTTATTTTAGAGCAATCTGCTCTTGTTTTATTGAGATTTAGTTTCTTGCCTGTTTCTAAAGGTTCTCTCTTGGTTATTTCCCTATTGGGTTGAATAAATATCAAATTTTATGTCAAAAAAAGAGAAACTATTGAAGATAGTATAAAAAAAAAAGGTCTCGCTTGGTTTGTGGAATAAACTCATTGTTGGGGATAAAATTAACCTCAAAGACATGTGAACTCTGAAACATCTCGGAGTTACGTCTTGGACATTCGTCACGACCCAGCAAAGGAAGATCGTCTAGGTATAATGACATCTCGGTCTTATCAAACCTGATGACGATATGAAATATCCCGAGATCTCCTAGTCTGATCGGAGCGAACATATCTCGGATATTTGTGCCTCGGAGTAATAACGCCTCGGGGTGATATCAAGCCGATGTGACAACACGTCAGAGTAATAAACGTCTCGGTGTAACAACATCTCGGACCTTCAACAATCCTGTTATGGTGCGGCAATATTCCGAGTTCTCCAAGTCGGAGCGAATATATCTCGGATATTATCACCTCGGAGGTTGGCTGAAGTATGCCGCAGTTGTCTTAGAATGCGATAAAGATAGTATCCCAGAAGATCAGGGATAAGTCTCAATTCCATAATTAATGGGATAAGGCAGTTATTGACACGGAATTAAGATTAAAGAAGTACGAACGCAATCAACTTCAGACTCTGCAATTTCATTCGAATTCCCTGAAGATAAGGTTGAAGTTCAAACAGAATAGGACTCAAACTTCTAATCCAACTGGGCTTCAAGGATTCTAATAAGACTACAACTGCCGGCCTATAAATAAGACTACCGCACCAGGTATGAAGACACATGCATTCTCTGTGCTTTTGAGATTCTAGATATTCTTCAGAAATAAGGTTTAGATCTGACTTAGGCATCGGAGTGGGCGTAGTCGGCACCCCCGACGAGTTGTTTGTTCTTTTGCAGGACGGAGGTTGCAGATCAGAATCCAGAAGCGAATCACTAGGCGACACGTCACCATACCGGAAACTGTACTAACAGTTTGGCGCCGTTTGTGGGAATCGACTAGTTGTTCTTGCAAAAATCAAATCCGTAATGGTGACTACGAGACGTTCCAATCCGGTTCAAAACGAAAAAGGAGAGGTGCAGCCTACTAATCGAGATGATGTTCGTGGAGAAGCGGAATCTGCTGGTCCAGAGGCCAGAATAACCCAACTAAGTCAGCAGTTGGCCCAGACGCAGAAGAATGTGGAGGATTTGCTGGCTCAGAATGCTTTGCTCACAGCTGCTCAGACTCCGCCACCATTCAATCACGAGGCGGTTGAAGGAACAAATCCTGATGGAAACCCCGAGGGGCAAGGGGAGAAAGCCGTGCCACTGAATGAGGACCATGTGGTGCCCGTCAATCCGGTTCCACCTACGGACTCCGAAAAAAGGCTGCAGAAGATGGTCCTAGACTTGGGCACAAAGTACGATGCACTGTCGAGAACTATTGATCAGAAACGTGACGGGAAGGAGTCTCTCGTCAACAACCTTTTTCAGCACCAGGAGTCAATATTTACCGAAGAAGTATCCAACTTCGACCTGCCCGGAAGGTTTAAGGTACCTGATATCCCTGTTTTTTCAGGTAGTGAAGATTCGGTAGAGCATTTGGATAATTTTCGGTCTCACGTATCCTTGCACAAGACACCTGACACTGTGGCGTGCCGAGCTTTTCCTCTCACCTTGTCAGGAAAGGCCCGATACTGGCTCAGAAATCTTCCCCCAAGGTCGATTGATAGTTTCGACGCTCTTGGGAGGAAATTCCTGGCCTAGTTCATGTCCGGAAGAGCCAGAAGAAAACCCAGAGGGTACCTACTCTCTGTGCGGCAGGGACCGAACGAATCTCTAAAAGACTATTTGTGGAGATTCAACCAGGAGAAACTGGAGACAGAAAGTGCACCAGACGACTTCATTTATGGTGCAATTTTCCAAGGGTTGAAGAAGGACGGACCGCTGATGGCGGACTTGGCGTTGAAACCACCGAAGGATCTTCATACCTTTATGGTAAAGATAAACAGGTACATTAATCAGGAGGAAACACTCCGAGCCCTCCTCGATAATTCCCAGCAGCAACACCAGCCTTCCACCGAGAAGCCCAAGAAGAAGAAGAATCCCGAGCCCATGCAGGACGTTGGTCCCGGAGAGTATAAAAAGGCGAAGAAGAATTTCGGAGATTACAAATGGACTCCATTAAATGCCTCTCTCACCGAGGTGCTTATGGAGCTCAGAAAAGATCCGAATTACCAGAGACCGAGACCCATTCCAGGAGATCCACCTCCGCGCTTGGCTCACAAATATTGTGTCTTCCATGATTCATATGGTCACTACACCGAGCAGTGTGTGTCACTGAGGTAGTTGATTGAGAAGTTCATTGAGAACGGGAAACTAGTCCGATTTCTCGTTAATGAAAGAAATCAACAGGAGCGGGACCAATATCAGCGGCCAAGGAGGGAGGAAGATCGGAATGAAAGGAGAAATTATCAACCGAGACAAGAAGAAAGAAGAGGAAGAAGCCGAGAGCCAGCACCTCAACCTCGGAGGGACGAAAGAAGGGAGAGAAGTAAGAGCGGAGCTCGAGTGGCGTAGCAAGACAATCTCCCTATCATCCACACTATCTCGGGAGGATTTGGAGGAGGAGGCGAGTCCAACTCGGCTCGGAAGGCGTATGCCAGGCAGCTGGATGATTTCGAAGTATATTCGGTCCAGAAGCCCCCAAAGTCTCGGAAATATAACCCTCTAGTTATAGGGTTCTCGGATGATGATTATGCTGGGGTCTCGCTTCCGCACACAGACGCCCTTGTAGTTACCTTAACGATAGCAAACTATCAGACTCGACGGATCCTCGTTGACATAGGAAGCTCGGCTGATATTCTGTTTAAATCAGCTTTTGATTATATAGGAGTTCCACGAAAAAAGGTGGTCCCGGTCTCATGCCAGTTACAAGGTTTCGCTGGAGAAATGGTGCTGCCCCTCGGTTCTATTGATCTACCTGTAACGGCAGGGACTTATCCGAGGCAAAAGGTCATTATGGTAAAGTTCCTGATAGTTGACAAAGTCTCAGCCTATAATGCCATCATAGGACGGACAGCTCTCAACGACTTCAAAGCTGTGACTTCAACACTGCATCTCAGCATGAAGTTTCCAACAGAAGAAGGAGTTGGAGTGGTTAAAGGAGACCAGAAGGAGGCTAGGCGTTGCTACAATCTATCCTTAAAAGACACTCCGAGGCAAAACAATCTGGGTGAGAAAACTAAGGAGGACGGAAAATAGCAGTCACCGTTGGGGGAGCCTGTGGAAGCCTTGGAGGAGTACGAAATAGGTGACTCAGGAAAGAAAGTTTATATAGGCTCACAACTCCCTCAACCTATGAAGGAAGATCTGGTGACGTTCTTGAGGCGCAACAATGATGTATTTGCCTGGAGCCATGAAGATATGCCGGGGATTGATCCTTCGGTCATTGTCCATAAGCTGAATGTGGACCCAAATCATCGCCCTGTGAAACAGAGAAGAAGGGCTTTTGCCTCCGAACGAAACATTGCTGTTGCGGAAGAGGTAGATAAATTGCTGAAAGTTGGATTTATCTGAGAGGTAGATTATCTCGAGTGGCTGGCCAATGTGGTGCTGGTAAAAAAGTCTAATGGCAAGTGGAGGATGTGCGTAGATTTCACTGACTTGAATAAGGCATGTCCGAAAGATAGCTTTCCTCTACCTCGGATAGATTTATTGGTCGATTCGACGGCCGGACACGAGCTCTTAAGCTTTATGGATGCCTTCTCGGGATACAATAAGATCTACATGGAAGAAGCAGACTAAGAAAAAACTGCTTTCATCACAGATCGAGGACTTTACTGCTATAAGATGATGCCCTTCGGTTTGAAGAATGCGGGAGCCACATATCAGCGACTTGTGAACCGAATGTTTCAAAATCAAATTGCCCGAAACGTTGAAGTATACGTAGATGACCTGCTGGTTAAAAGTATTCGGGCAACCAGACACATAGAAGACCTCCGAGAGACTTTTCGGACTCTAAGAGAATACAACATGAAGCTCAACCCCACGAAGTGTGCCTTCGGAGTTTCTTTAGGCAAGTTTCTGGGGTTCATGGTGTCACAGAGGGGCATTGAAGCAAATCCAGAGAAGGTCAGGGCTGTCCTTGAAATGGAAGCCCCGAAAACAACAAAGCAACTCCAATGGCTGACAGGAAGGATTGCGGCCCTGAATCGGTTCATATCAAGGTCAACAGATAAGTGCCTTCCTTTCTTTAAGATTTTAAGGAAAGCATTTATGTGGAGTGAGGAGTGTGAGGAAGCTTTCGGGAAGTTGAAGGAATACCTAGCCAACCCAACATTGTTGAGCCGCCCAACCGAAGGGGAGATACTTTATCTCTACTTGGCAGTATCCCCTTCAGCGGTAAGCTCGGCGCTAGTCCGAGAAGATTCAGGAGTTCAGAAACCTGTTTACTTTACAAGTAAAGCATTACATGGCATGGAAGAAAGGTACCGTTGGATCGAGAAGTTGGCATTTGCTTTGATCATCTCAGCCAGAAGATTGAGGCCATACTTTCAGGCTCATGCTATCAGAGTCTTAACTGAGTATCCGATGAAGAAGGTTTCGCAAAAACCTGACCTCTCGAGAAGATTAGTCAACTGGGCGATGGAACTCGGACAATTTGATATCGAGTTTCATCCTCGGACGACTATCAAAGGACAGGTTCTGGCAGATTTTCTGGTAGAATTCTGCAACATTCCTGAAGCAGAAGAACTTCCTAAGGAGTCAACCAGGGTTGTTTTTGTAGACGGCTCTTCAACACAGGGCAGAAGCAGAGTAGGTGTTTTCCTCAGGAATCCTGAAGGTCAAGAGTTCGGTTTTGCTGTAAAACTGGACTTCGTCACAACGAACAATGAAGCTGAATACGAAGCGGTGATAGTGGGTTTGGCATTATCCCGAGAGATGGAAGCAACTAATGTCGAAATCCGGAGTGATTCTCAAGTGGTCGTAGGCCAAGTCCAAGGATAATTCGAAGCACAAGAAGACCGAATGGCCAGGTATTTGGAAGAGGTGCGCCGATTCCAATCTTATTTCGAAAGGTTTGTCATCACAAAGATACCTCGGGAGGAAAACATCGAGCCGATGAGTTCTCGAAGATTGCCTTGGGAACAGATAAGGAGATTGAAGCATCCAGAAGGCAAATTATTGTTCTGACCGAGCCGTTAATAGCCCCGAGAGCCAATGTTATGGAAGCAGATTCAACACCGGATGAACCAGAGTGGGCAAGGGAGATAATTCAGTTCCTCAGGCATGGGTTGCTGCCCGAAGACAAGGTCGCGGCTCGGAGGGTGAAGATATAAGTGGTACGGTTTTGCCTTCTTGGAGAAATACTGTACAAAAGAGGATACTCCGAACCCCTGCTCAAATGCCTCTCCAAGGCCGAGTCGAATTATTTTCTTAGGGAAATCTATGAAGGTGTGTGCGGAGACCACTCAGGAGGAAGGATGCTGGCGCAAAAAACCATCCGAACAGGCTACTATTGGCCTACAATCAAAAAAGATTCGGCTCTTCTCATCAAAACCTGTGACAAAATGTCAGAGGTTCTCAAGAATTATGAAAGCAAGTCCCGAGAAGCTTACCCCCCTCATTTCTCCATGGCCATTTGCGAAATGGGGGGTGGATATAGTTGGCCCAATGCCGGTAGGGAAAGGTGGACGGAAGTTCTTGGTTGTAGCTGTAGACTATTTTACTAAATGGGCGGAAGCAGAAGCATTAGCAGCTATAACCACGGCAAATATTATAACTTTCCTCTGGAAGTCGATGGTGTGTCGGTTCGGGATTCCTCGTGCTTTCGTCACGGATAATGGGAAGCAGTTTGACTGTGAACCATTTCGGAAGTGGTGTTCGGAACTCTGTATTCGAAACCATTATGCTTCGGTGCTTTACCCAAAGGCAAATGGTCAGGTAGAGGCATCGAATAAGACCCTGGTGAAGACTTTGAAGAAAAAGCTTGATAGGAAGAAAGGAGCATGGGTTGAATATGTTCCAGAGGTGCTGTGGTCGTACCGAACCACAAAAAGAACTCCAACAGGTGAGACACCATTCTCGCTTACGTATGGTACCGAGGCGGTGATACCAGTTGAAGTAGGATCTCCAAGCTTTCGTGTAGCTCACTACAATCCAGGACTCAACGACGAAAAAGCTAAGGTACATCTGGATCTTTTGTAGGAGAAAAGAGACAATGCTCAAGTCACATGGGCAGCATATCAGAATCGAACGGCTTGGTACTTTAACAAACAGGTGGTACCCAGAAAGTTCCAGCTCGGAGATTGGGTACTCAGGAAGGTGAGCTTAATGACAAAAGATCCAACGGAAGGAAAAATGGGACCCGAATGGGAAGGCCCCTATAAGGTAGTAGGATGCCATCAGAAAGGGGCTTACCGCTTAATGACCGAGACGGAGAAGATACTCCCGAGATCATGGAATGCCGAGCACCTGAAGAAATATTTCATGTAATTTTTTATTTTTCCAAACGATTTTATATTCAATAAAGAATTTTTCTTTCCAGTACATGTCAACAATTGTAGAAATCAAAGAATCAATCTGAGCTTCCCCCTCGAACGACTCAAAAGAGTTATGGGTGACACTTAGAAAAGAATCCACTTGCATTCTTTCCTCGAACAACCCTAGAGGGTCATGAAAAGAATGCAATAGAAAGAAACCCCTCGATTAGGGGAAGGCTGAGAAGGTCCGAAGCTTCTCAATTAATCCGACACTGAGAGCAAGAAAGAACAGATAGTCTCCTGGATTTGCTCGATCTATGAGCAGCAGTCTGAGATAGCATGGAAACACTTCTTCATCAAACCTCCCCAAAGATGATCAAGCTACATCAGTGTCCATCTGACTCCTCACCTCGAACGACTCGAAAGAGTTATGGTGAGGATGTTCAGGAAAGAAATCCGCCCGAATCCTTTCCTCGAACAACCTGAAAGGGTCATGGAAAGGATACAAAGGGTTGAAACCTCTCGGTTGGTGGTTTCCAAAGGATGAGGACTAGAATCCGCCCGATTCCTTTCCTTGAACAACCTGCAAGGGTCATGGAAAGGATATAAAGGGTTGAAACTCCTCGGTTGGGGGTTTCCGAAGGATAAGGCTAAGGATATCCAAAGAAGAATCCATCCGGATCCTTTCCTCGGACAGCCCGAAAGGGTCATGGAAAGGACACAAAGGGTTGAAACCTCCCGGTTGGAGGTTTCCGAAGGATAAGATGATGGATATCCCGATTAGAATCCACCCGAATCCCTTCCTCAAACAACCCGAAAGGGTCATGGAAAGGATTCAATGGGAAGAAACCTCTCGGTTGGGGGTTTTCGAAGGGATAAGATTAAGAATGGGCCCAAATCCTTTCCTCGAACGACCTAAAAGGGTTATGGAAAGGAACAACGGCAAGATTAAAAGACTCGAAAAAGACAGGAAACTTCTCGGTTGGAGGTCTTCAAATGCTATGAACATGAATCATCTAAATTCAGAAATGAGGAAATTGAAAGGATAAGACTCCAATTAGGTAATTCCATTTCATTGATATATAAACTCTTTTACAGATTACAAAATTTCAGGAATAAAGAAAAGATTTAGGACCGAGGACAGCTTTTAGCTTACAGGATCATCAAGAGGATCCTCTCGGGGATCCGGTGCGTCGTCACCCCAACTTGGAACGTCAGGCATGAATTCTTTACTGAATTCATCCATTTCTAAAATTGCTTCCTCAGGAAACCCATCCAGTTGCGGCCCAACTGTTTCGGGGTCAAACTTATATTGGGGATTTGTTACCAAAGTTCGAAAGTTTTCGAAACCCCAATTACATCCCCGAGCCCAACTCTGGTCCCGAAGGAACGGCACATAGCTCAATTGTTTCAGATAGCGCTTGAGTTTTGCCCGATCCGTGTCGTATCTAGCTCTGAGCCTAATTAAAAGGCTCTCCGAATGATCTTGCGCCTTAACAGCCTTGTCTCTCTCAGCCTCAAGTCTTTCAACTTCAGCCTTCAGCTTGTCCTTTTCGGCTTCGGCATTTAGGGCATTTTTGCACGCTTCGGAGCATTCATTCTGCACGGCTGACAAATGAAGGGACAACTGATCTGCACGATCAAGCTCGATAGAAAGACTTGCAAGAGAACCGGTATACCGCTCATTTGCCTCCAGTATTTCTTTCTTCAAACGAGCATTGGCAGAACATTCCTCGGATATAGTCAAGTCCTGAGAAGCAAGTTCCTCATCCTTAGATTCAAGAAGGGCCTTCAGTGCCGCAATTTCCATCTCCAAACTCGAGATGCGAGCTTGCACTTCGGGAGCAGGAGCAGGAGGTTGCACCGGACGGTTTGCATACTTTTGCCATAGAGCTGTCATCTTCACAAGAAGCTATAAAGAGAAAAATAGGCAAATTCAGAATCGAGAACTGAGAACTGGTTAAAATGAAGGCCTGGATTCAGAAACTCACCTGATAATGAGATATAAGAATGCCTTGCGCAATTTTGTCGGGGGATGAAACCCCTGCATTTCCTAAAAACCCTTCCGGAATCAGATTCTTTATAGCCTCCATTGGATGACCAAGAAGGCCTCGGCCCAAGACCTCAAAGCCCGTGGAAACTCTGGAAGAAGAACTGGGGCCTACAGAGGGAGCGGTTTCCACACTCGGAGCTGCCTCAGACCCAGAAGGCCTTAATTCAGAAGTGCTAGCCTCAGTATGGGACCTGTCCCTAGCAGAAGCTTCGGGATGCAGATCTGCTTCGGGATTGATGACTTCGGTATGGGACCGTTCCCTAGCAGAAGCTTTGGGATACAGATTTGCTTCGGGAGTGATAGCCTCGGCATTAACCCCCGATCCTCCAGGAACTCCGAGACCAACGCCCAGTGTATCCCGAACACCCTCTCGTTGAGAAGTCTCTGGTTCTTCGGTATTCCCCCTCTCAGTTGTTCCTGTTTGAGCTTCGTTTGGAGCAGGAGCTGTACGTGGTTCTTGGAGGGTTTCATGCAACATTTCACAATCAGAACTGGGGGGTGGCGGAGTTTTTGGACGCTCTAATGAAGGAGTCCGAGGAGTGCCTTCTTCCTCAATGCCTTCGACCGAAGCGCCATCTCGGAAAGTGCCAACATCCTCATCCCTCTCTTCATCAGATTCACCACCCAAAGGGGCAGACTCTTGCCGTACCTCCTCGGCATCAGAAGGTCTTATAACCGCTTTGCCTCACATCCGCTCAGCCTTCGAGATCATTTTGGCAATACGATCCTGAGCTGTGAACTTCCGCTTTCTTGCCGGATGTTTCACCCTGCGTGTGACTTATATGTCTCGGGCCTCAAGAATCGTTTCATCCCCCTCTCCAGATCTCTCTGGTTCCGGAGTAGTCACTACAGAAGCTCCGAGAGGAGGTTCCTCAAAAGAAGTTTCTGCACCCTGGTCACCTTGGTATGACGCCTCAGAGCCGGACTCATCCCTTAAGACAAAGGAAGGAGCAGTACCAGCTTCTGGTGTAGGGGAAACTTCTGGAACAAAACCCCGACAGCTCGCGGATCCCTCTTCAACGTGTACTCCAGCTAACGGTACCGAAGGGGGAGTCCTCCTTGCACCCGAGGCGGCTAGAGGAATGTTCTGTTTCTTCCGCAAAGGAACACCCTCAGGAACTTCTTCGGCTCTTCTAAAAGGCCTCTTCTTGGCAACAGGCCTCGGAGATGGAGGTGCATCGTTCCTCTTCTTAACAACCCCTCTCTTGGTAATAAGTTGTTTGTCTCTCGGGATGTCGTATCCAAGGAATTGCCTTAAATTCTCCTCGGTAACAAGATTGTCAAAATCGACTTCCTCAAATTTGTCAGCCTTGACCCTAACTGCGAACCACTCACTTATCTTCTTGACATCCTCCTGGTCGGATACGCTAAGTGAAGGGGGGTCGCTTCGGTCAGGTCATAACAATTGCCAGGTCCGAGGCATCCTACGGTTCTCGGGCAAAAGAGTACCCTCAGGGCATTCCCACTCCCCAGAGACTCGAAAAAATTGCATTTCCCAGAACTTGTTGTTTGTTAGCCCACTCTTAAGCTTGATGAATATAGGCGGGTGACGAACACATAGTTCAATCATTCCCTCTGAAGTCTGCCTCGGTCTGTAGATGCTGAAAAATTGAAGGATCTTCATCTCCTTCTTCAGTACGAGCCTCCAAAGGATATATGAAGCGAATAAATACCTCCAGGCGTTAGGCATGATCTGACTGGGCGCAACCATCAGAAAAAGGACAAAATCCCGAGCAATCTCCGGAAATGGTAACCGGAGTCCGGCAAGAAACATCCTTTTGAATAAGGTGATGTCGCCGCCATCAATAAGCCGAGCTTCAGGTGCTTGATAAAACATCCTCACTGTTGGAGGAATGTCGTAGTTCAGACGCAAAACACCCTCATGCTTCGCAAATAGGGCGGTTTCCACCCTACTCTCCAGGGGAGAGAGATCCACGAAGCCATCGGACCTTTTGGTCTGAGCCCGAGACATAGCAGGAACGTTTGAAGCAGCCTTCTTAGGAGCCATTTAAGAAGAAGAAGAGGAGGAACAGAGGGTTCAGAGAAAGAAAAGAGCTTGGGAAGAAAGCGACAATGGAGGATAAAGAGAGAGAACAAGAAAAAGTCAAGGAATGAACAGTGAAAGTATTCGAAAACTTTAAATACCTCCTCCCCTACGTGTCCAAAATATCAAAGGGCGCCATCATTTCAATATCTCTGAAAACTGAAAAGGCGCGCATTCCGTATTCAAGAATTAAATGCGTTACCTCGTTAATATCGTGTCATGATGATAAAGGACGACGGTTCAGAGTTGACATCGTCATTGGAAAAAGAAGCGGCAAGGTTCAAATGTTTGAACTTTTGAAAAGACGCGCCCATCACAGTAGCAGGTACAGGTTGGCAGGTGGTAAATAATTCTCTTATTTCCATTTTTTTTCTGAAACTAGAGAATTAGGGGGGTAACTGTTGGGGATAAAATTAATCTCAAAGACACGTGGATTCTGAAACATATCGGAGTTACGTCTTGGACATTCGTCACGACCCAGCAAAGGAAGATCGTCTAGGTATAATGACATTTCGGTCTTATCAAACCTGATGACGGTATGAAAATCCCGAGATCTCCTAGTCTGATCGGAGCGAACATATCTCAGATATTTATGCCTCGGAGTAATCTCCTAGTCTGATCGGAGCGAACATATCTCGGATATTTGTGCCTCAAAGTAATAACGCCTCGGGGTGATATCAAGCCGATGTGACAACACGTCGGAGTAATTAACGTCTCGGTGTAACAGCATCTCGGACCTTCAACAACCTTGTTATGGTGCGGCAATATTCCGAGATCTCTAAGTCGGAGCGAATATATCTCGGATATTATCACCTCGAAGGTTGGCTGAAGTATGCCGCAGTTGTCTTAGAATGCGATAAAGATAGTATCCCAGAAGATCAGGGATAAGTTTCAATTCCATAATTAATGGGATAAGGCAGTTATTGACACGGAATTAAGATTAAAGAAGTACGAACGCAATCAACTTCAGACTCTGCAATTTCATTCGAATTCCCTGAAGATAAGGTTGAAGTTCAAACAGAATAGGACTCAAACTCCTAATCCAACTGGGCTTCAAGGATTCTAATAAGACTACAACTGCCGGCCTATAAATAAGACCACCGCACCAGGTATGAAGACATATGCATTCTCTGTGCTTTTGAGATTATAGATATTCTTCAGAAATAAGGTTTAGATCTGACTTAGGCATCGGAGTGGGCGTAGTCGGCACCTCCGACGAGTTGTTTGTTCTTTTGCAGGACGGAGGTTGCAGATCAGAATCCAGAAGCGAATCACTAGGCGACACGTCACCATACCGGAAACTGTACCAACACTCATGGAATGGAATAACTTTGTTTGGTAGGGGTCTATTTCCTTATGAAGAGGAATAGCTATTCATCTAAAAAAATAAGAGAAATAATTATTCCTTCAGGAATAGACACATTTCCTAGGAAAAAACAACTCATTATTTTCTATCTCCTCTCATTTTTAATTTGATTATTATTTTTTTAAAAAAATAAAAACCTAACCTACGTTACATCTGTGGTTGGTCGACCACCCCAATAGATGATTGACTAGCCTCAGGAAGGAGTCAGGTGGCCGTACCACCCCCTATGCATTTCGAGGTGGCTTGTGCGCCCCACCCCCGATGAGAATTTGGGAGTGGCCAGGCCACCCACTTTTCAATTTTTTTCTTTTATATATATAATTTGAAGATTTTTTTTTTTAAAATAACGCGATGATTTTTTTAGTAATTTTGATTTGATTCCAATTAAAATATATGTGTTGTCACCAAACTAAGAAGTATAAATAACTATTTCATTCCACTCTCTTTCATTCATAGTAATAACTATATATTTAATTTATCATTAAAATACTTATTCTACAAACCAAATGAGGCCTAAAAGTTACACTCTTTCAATAACCACATTACCTATTATTGCTGAAGATGCTCTCGTAATTCCCAAACCACCCCTACAGTATATTGTTAGTGTTTGGATTCAGAATAGAATCCTTATTCTATTCGGGTTTTTTGTAAAGCCCACCCACTCGCAAAAAAAACCTGAATTCCACCCAAATTTTGTCTCAATTCAAGACTGACATTCTGATGAGTCTGATTTGATGACCGGGACCCACGAGCAGGACAAGTTGTCTCAAAAAACGCGTGGGTCCTACATTTAATTAATAAAATAATGAAAAATTAAATCAACAAAAAAAATAAAAAAAGGCAGAGGGGTGGCTGCCAGGGGTGGCCGCGCGGCCTCCCCCGATCACTAGGTGTGGCTGCCCTTTAGTTCTTTCTTTAAAAAATTTTAATTTTAATTATTTTTTTTAAAAAAAATTATTTATTTATTTTTTAATTAAACAATCAATATATAATAAATTATTATTATTCCACCCAACTTTTCACAATACCAATTATTATACACAACTTTTTAAACTTCCAATCATTTTCTACCATTAAAAAATAATATTTTTCAATCTAAAAATTCAACACCCAAACACGTATTTTTGCCTCAAAATTCACAAAGATAATAAAAAATCAATTCTAATTTCAAAAATTCAATACCCAAATACATCAAATTTTGAATTTTCTTTTAAAAAAAAGGGTCCACGTTAAGCCAATTGCACCCTGGCACCCCGCAATACTCCTTAATTCTCTCAAGTTCACGCTTCAGAGTACGGTTTTTTTTTTTTTTACGTGATACTGAGAATTATTTTGAATTTTGAATGGATAATATTATATTTTAAATATAACAGTAATTTTATTTTTTTTGTTTTATATGTAAATGAGACGGTCACCTTTTTAAGGAAAACGAGTAGAAAAGTAAGCAGAGGGAGGTGAGAGGCCTGTTCTCTTCGGTCTTCTCTTTAAAACCCCAACCCCAACCCCCCGAGCTAGCCATCACTCACGCATTACACGCACATTTAAAACCCTCAACGGAGCCTGTCAACTCTCACTCACGCAGACAGTCAGAGAGACACAGAGACGATGGTGAGCGACCGAAAGGCATCGGAGGAGGCGAGGGTTGCTGCGGCGGAGAGCCGCACGGTGAGTGGGCCACTCGTGGGGAGTCTGGGCACGACGAGGCCCTCTGAAACGAAGGGCTCGCCGGTGCGCCCGAAGTCTGACTTGGCGCACCTCGTTCTGAGGTTCCTGTGCATGGCCACCTCGGTCACCGCCCTGTCCTTCATGATCACGGCCAGGGAGGCTAGCACTGTCTCCATCTACGGCTTTCAACTCCCCGTTTACTCCAAGTGGTCTTACTCTCGCTCCTTCGAGTAAGCCTCCCTCCCTGAGAGAAAGTTACCTCTTTGCGCTTCTGGGTCTTATTTGTTGACGCTCTTGTTTGGTAACTGAGAAAGGTCAGGAAAAGGAGGGAAATGGATTCCGATGGACTCCAGCTTTTTTTTTTTTTTTTTTTTTAAGCCCCTTTTTGTTTGGTCCCAACATTGAATTATTTTGAATTTTAGGATATTTTATTTTCTTCTTTTGTAAAAGTAATTAAAAAAAAGGTTTTTTTTTTGGATACAAATGCATCCCTCTTATTTTGGGTTTTTCAGTAAGCACATATTTGATGATGGGCGGAGGGTTTCTTAAATTTCTTTATTGGGTTCCAAGTGATGCGAATCTATTATCGAAAGTTGACTTCATTTCTTAGCTGCCAAACTGAGCAATGTTCATCTAACAGTTTTTTTTTTTTTTTTTTTTTAATTCAAAAAAAAAATGTTTTGCTCGAGTATCTTTTGATTTTGGTTTTTCTCACTCCACTAAGTATTTCACTTTTCGCCCAAAAAAATTGACCGGAGAGAGCGGGTCCTTGTCTTGGTTGGGTTGTTGGGTTGAAAAACCATGTTGACATAATAATTGCTTTATGTTTGGCGCTTCTGATGCAACAACAAATTTGGGGAATTCTCTCTTTAAGCTTCATGGCATCTGAATGAACAGAATCACACCCGTGAATGATTTTTTTTTTTTTGGTTTCCCACTCTTCATTTTTTATTTGTCTCTTTATAGATCTCTTTGGGCTGAGATTTTATTGAATTTCCCATTTTGTCCAATGGTTTTTTTTTTGACTCTTCACTAAACATAATGATTAAACTTTAGAAACGTAAATTTGAGATGAAATTTGAGTTTTAGACTCTAATAGCCTTGAAAGGATGTGTATGAGTTAGATTGAATTAGGTAGAGTTCATCTAACAGGTGTGATTCTTGAAGTGACAAAGTATTTCAAAACAAAGGTGCAGTTTTAGGTTGATGTTGCGTCTGAAGGCATAATGGGTTTAAAGGTGTGATTTGTATGATCAAAAGTTGTTAAGCTCTATGAATTTGTGGTGGACAGGTATCTTGTTGGAGTTTCGGCTGCTGTTGCCGCTCACTCCTTCCTGCAACTACTCATCAGCGCGTCAAGGCTGCTGAGAAAGTCCCCAGTGATCCCTTCAAGAAATCATGCATGGCTTATTCTTGCTGGGGATCAGGTAAAGTTATTCATCTTTTATTGATTTGCTAGTAGTCTCTCATAAAGTAGCAGTTGCAAGATACACATTTTGTCACGTGCATTTTTAGTTATCTTGTGTTTTGCTCTTGATGCCACAACATAGTTTGTTTTTTCATCTTACTAAGGTCGCACACGTTTAAGATTGTAAGAACTATAATGTTAGACGCAAGTGCTCTCATAGATATTAAGAGAAAGTTGAAGATGTCTAGAAAAGCTGTAGCAAGGAGCCATCAATTATTTCCTTATAATTATTTGTGAAATAGTAGTTGAACCAGTTATGTTTTTGCTAGTCAATCGACTGGGACCACACCTCGTGAAATTGTGGTCATTTTCTTTATCCTAGTACATGTTTCTTGTTGCTGTGGGCATCCCCCAAGGGCAGGGGATTTCGTGACATGTCTGATTGGCTATCTTGTCTTTCTAATAAGTTGTTCAATAATTGACATGTTGACTTCTATACATAATGAGTTGGTTTAAATTTATCCTAATTGAATGATTAGGCATTACTTCTATATTAAATATAAGTAGATAAAATTTAAAAAATTACGTATTTGCGTGAAATCCCTGATATTTTTTATTTTACCGCTAAAAGATCAACAATTCCATGAGCTTATAAAAAAAAAAAAAAAAAAAAGTTACTTGCAAAATGCCCTAAGTTATTATTATGTTTTAATTGTTGCAAGTTCTAAATTTCTTGCAAGTGCTATATTTAAATTATTTGAAAAGAGTTGAATAGCTTTTTGGGAGGACAGTAAATAATTTTGTCCGTATTTTTCAAGAGTATACAAGTCCATAAGTCGACAGTACAGTAAATAGAATTGCAGTACAGTCATTTGAAAATTTCAGAAAATAGACTTGCATACATGTTGAATGTTCTCTAGCTTTTAGCTGTTATTGTTAAATTTATTGGTCTTTTCACCTAGCTACCCCATTTAGCCGCAGGTTGCTCAGGAAGGACATTCCTAATTCTCCTTCAGTAACAAAGCATAATTGAATTGATTTGTATCCATGGTTTTGTTGCACTATAATAGATTTCAGTTGCATCTTTCTGGCTTTACCTTTAATTTAAAGCTTCTTTCAAAGCGTACCTATTTCATATTTTATGATTAGGATTTAAAGTTAGCGCATCTAATACATGATATTAATGTTGACACGTCTTATAAAAAATTTAAATAATGTGACATCATATACACCGTTAAATGCACTAAATCCGAGATGATCGTTGTTCATAATTTGGAATTCGCTTTAAGGTTCATTGCTGCTGTGTAAGGGCCTGATCATTTGTAAGTGGCAGGTATTTGCATATGCATTGATGAGTGCCGGGTCAGCGGCATCGGGGGTGACCAACTTGAACCGGACAGGAATCCGACACACTGCTCTACCAAACTTTTGTAAGCCTTTGCAAAGCTTTTGCGACCACGTTGCCATCTCCATAGCCTTCACTTTCTTCAGCTGTATCTTGCTAGCCACGTCTGCTGTCCAGGATGTGATTTGGCTGTCTAAGAACTGAATCTTCTCCACACATCGTTCCTCTCTATAAATATATGACACTTCTAGAAAATACTATCTCCACCCTTTGGTTTCTACAAAATGATCAATGTTTCTTCTGTCTTTTTAAAACTGTGTACTCGAGGGCACTTGGTGCGCCATGTAAGAAACGAGATGGCTTCTCTGTAATGGGAATTAATGTGCCTTTTACTGTATTGATCATTTGAGAGCCAGCCTGTAGAAAGGCTTTTGCTAATGTAATTGGTATGCCATGGTACGACTCTTGTTTAAAACTGCGTTAATCTGTCAAAATAGGCGTGCAAATCTGACTCTTTTTCAAACAAAATCATGATCTGTCTCATCCCAATTAAGTTGCTGAGTGCATACTTTTGATCAAATTATTCGGTACTGTCCTCTCTTTTGACTGGAAGGTGGAAGGGTTGGGTGGCCATTCTTATTCTCATGTCAATTTTAACACTTTTAACGAGATATTTTCGGTTGGACTTTATAATTTTAATACATTAATTTTGTGGTAAGTTTGTATTGAATTTGTAAGTCATATAAAAAATTGTCAACTTTTATATTGCATGTCGAGTTTGAATCTTACCAAGACTCGACCAATTTAATTAAGTGGATAAGACTCTGAAATTCTAACTTATTAATTTCGTGTTGAATTTTTGTGTAATTTACGGATCTCGTAAAAAATTGTCAACGTATTAAAAAGGGAAAAGGAAAAAGGAAAGCAAATAGTTAAAAAAAAAAATGAAAATAGTCAAAAGATTTGTTGAATATTTAATTTATCTGCCCGGACAAAGTAGAGCCGCAAAAGTAAAAGCGCAACTACGAATGAGAAAAGATTAAGACAAAGAAAAAGAAAAGCAGCAGTCACAATCACAGTCTTCACAGAGCAACTTAGCGAAGCAAGTGAGGCAGGTTATTTCCCCCCATGAAACCAGAAAAATTGTTCTTTAATGCCCATTCATGTGTAGCCTCGTTCACGAATCGTGGCACTTTCGAAAAAAACCAAAGCATTTGGATCTGTCAGGGCTTGTTTTGGGGAAGTGAGGGCCTCCCCTGAAGGATTATATTTGTGAGTTGATGAGCGCTTCAGAGTTCACAGCTGACCAAGTTTTGTCTGCACCAGCATCGACTGCCTGCTTCACTGAGCACGTTAAAAAAAAAAAAAAAAATCTCAATTTGAATTCCTGCAAGACATGAGGCAATTGTCATCAATCCGCCATTAATTTTGCCTTCGGTCGTGCGGGAGATTGTGATTCGCGTTCTTAAAGTATTCATAGCAGTTTTCTTAGAGATGGTCTGTTTCTTAAGTTTTAAAGAAAATTTCAAAAAAATTATAAAAACTCTTCCACAGCAGCTTTCTTAAAAAGTAGTTTTGTTCTCTATATTTAAGAAAAATAGTTGAAAAACTTCTGATAATGCTCTTAGTAATAAGTTGTCTTTAATAAGCGGGTGAATACGTTAGTTATGTGATATGGAATTTTTCCTACTAGATGTGTTCTTCATGCAAGGCTGGTTTTTGGTGAGCTAGCCGGCCCTTTGGGCCATTGTTTGGGTTGGCTGTCCGCCGGGGCCGGTGGGAATGTAAGTTTTCATTTCAATAGTCAAAGATGAAATCAAGATTTCTCATTTGGAGTTGGAGGAGCTAAAGTATGAATAAGGGTCAAACCAATTTTTGATAGGGGTCAATAATTTTTAAGCCTCAAATACATATATAATTACGTCAATATAAAAAAAGTTTAAAAGAAATTTTGATTCCCATGAACCCAAACAAAAACATGGTATAATTTAAACAAAGGGTGCCAGTTTGCCGAGCATTAGCATGGATCTTAGAACCATAAAGGTCCCAATAAACAACCATGAACCATTTGGAGGATGGGTAAAAGAAAAACAGAGAAATTTAGAAAGAAAAAAATAAATAAATAAAAAACAGAGAATAACAACGTCGTAATTCGTCAACCCTTTCGTCTCCTAAATCTCAGTCCGTAGAACAATGATTTTGTCCATATGCAGTGTTAAAATTAGATAAAATAACACTAAAATAATTAAAAACTTAAGTCCGTTTGGATTTACGATTTTAAAAAGTGTGATTTGAAAATGTAATTTTTAAAAACGTAATAAAGGGTTTAGCAAAATCGCAGTATAGCATTTAAAATTACAATTTAGCTTTTAAAATTTTACATTTTTAAAAGTAGTACTAAAGTATTATTTTACTCGTGATTTAAAAATGTGTGTTTTTTTTTTTTTTTTTTTTTTTTTTTTTTTTTTTCCTTTTGTGTTTTCAAATTTTAATTTTTTAAAACGTAATCCAAACGATTTTTTTTTTTTTTTTGGAATTTGGTTTAAAATCAACTTCTTGTCTATAAAATCACAATACCAAATACACCCTTAGCAAAAAAGAAGAAATAAAGCCAACGTAGTACGTACGCCCCCACAATCTTTGTTAGCCTTAAGGTTTTAATTATTATTATTTTTGAAAAAAATATAAATAAAGCCCCATCAACTAACAGATGATTTTAAAATAGCCCGATTGATTTTTAACTTTTAAGTATTTTAAAGTGATGCATCAAAAACTACCACCGTGTTTCAAAAAGACCACTTTATTTCTACGGAAAGCTCATTAATTTGCCTTTATTAGAAAGATTTAAATGTACTTCAATTGATGTCTGATCATGCATGCATTATATGGAGAGCTCATTTGCATTTTTGAAAAAGAATAGTATGCTTCAATTAATGTTTGGTTACGTGAGATTTAATAGAACCTAGTGTGGGTTCCACTATAATTGTCTATATCTCATTAATGGTAATTAAGGAGGTTAAAAGAAACTATAAACATCATACTACTCTATCAATATTTTAATGATATATTTATTAATGATAAGAAGGTCACAATGCTCAATTAATTTTGTGATTAATAGAAATTTTCAAAGATTCCCGAAACTTCAATGTTCATTTATTGCTCCCTTGTTGATCACAGAGAGTTCCAAGTCTATAAATTATGATTTTGTGTTCGAGTTCTACATCAAAGAAAACTTCAAGTGATCATCAGAAAGAGAGTAGAGTTACAAAAGAAAATGAGGAGTGTTTTAGCAATGATAGTGTTTGTAACCATGCTTGTGCTAGTTTTAGCTGATGATTCTTCTTTGACAGCACCAACGCCTTCCCCTACTGCCCTTTCCCTACCACAAGATGAACAAGCCGGCGGCGACTGTGGTAAATTGTGTGCTGATAAGTGTTACCTTGAGAAATGTATCCCAAAGCATTACAAGATCTGTTTAGACCTTTGCAAGCTACATTGCCAGCACCCTCTCTCGTACAACATCTATCATTGTACCTCTGCTTGTGCTGTCTCATTGTCCACGAAGTTAGGCTCAGGTACGTACGTACATGTCAAACAACATTAATTGCATGCTATAGAAAAACCACTTCATTTTTGTTTCATTTTTAAGGATACATTCTATACACTTGAATCTTTATTTGTTTTACAAATTTGCACCTATTCTCGAATACTGATGTGTGTGTTTATGTGGCAGCAGGTGCAGATAAAGTTGAAGGAGATTATGTTGAAATCTGCTACAAAAACTGCAAGAAGAATAATTAATTAGCATATGCTATGAATGTACTTGGAATAAGACAGAGAATAATGAGATGCATGCTTTGAATATCGAGTTGTATTTTCCTGTTGTCTTCGGTTATTTAGTTCTCAAGAAAACCTGTTACCCCACTGAGGGCAAGAATTATCCAATTCCATTTTCCAATCTTTATAAGAATAAGATGACGTTGGAATATTATGAACCAATATTATTACTGGAGAATCTAAGATTATATAAGCAAGTGAGCTTAATTTAGAATTTTGTGTGAATAACAAATAACTAAATTGGTCCCTAAATATTAAGGAAAAACTAAACAAACATGCATACATATGATTGCTGCCGGGGCTATTTAGAAATATACAGAATAAAATAATATCGATACCTCATGCATGATGCACCGTGTTTGGATATATTCTGAATATAATATTATTAATTTATATTTTCTAGTATATGTCGATTTGAGTTTATTTGTATAAGTCGACTTATTCAACTAGAAATACGGACCTATGTATCGTAAACAATTAAGTTATTGAGCACAATGTAACCCTTTGAACTTTACCTTGTGGATATAGATCATAGACCAAACCAAGTAAATTTTGTCTTTTTTCTCTCTCTAGCTTCTACTATTATTTCGCTTTTATTCTATTTTAGATTTATAGGCAAATCTCAACACACCAAACTTAAATTTGAATTGAGTTGTTCCACGTGCTTTGTCTATTGAATCTCCAACAATTTCTTTTTCCGATGGTGGTGGTGAAGCACCCTACTAAAGTGATACCTACAGTTTCTACTAAAGGGAGAGGTTTATTGACTCACACCACTGCAAGCGTTTTACTACGCACACAGACAAAAATGTTGTTTGCTTATATTTTTTTACGCACTATATATATGTAACGTTCAAAACATTGTTGTCATTTAGTGCATGTGTTTGTGCGTTACTTCTTTTGGTTGCCAATTATGGGTGCCTATATTTAGTACATCTCCACTCACACACAATAGGCATGACCCAACCATGCATCGAGTGGCGGAGCCATGTTAGGGCTAGTGGGCCGTGTCCTTACAAACCCTTTATATATATAAAAGGAAAATGTTGAACTTGACCCTGAACTTGATCCCATACTTGTCATTTTTTTTAAAAAAAAAAAAAAAAAAAAAAAACTTTTAAGAGACTTTATATTGTCCGTGAACAATCTTCGTTTCTCTGGTGAGTTATATAGTTTTGTTTTCATTATGCATATTTGCTACTTAGAGAATAATATAAAATTTATATAAAATTAGTTTTTAGAAAATTTCTAAAGAAAAAAGTATAAAGAAAAAAGTTAACAAGTAATGCTAGATACTATGTTTTTATTCTGCAATGATGATGTGACAGCCTCAACCAACCCTTGAATATATATATATATATATATATATGATTATTTCTATTTAGACTATTATATATATGTTTGTTTCTATTCTATTGTTAATTTGTTGTTTATCAACCCTGATTATCTCTTATGGGGTTGTAATTTAATTTAAAATTTTAAGTCGATGAATTACATGTCTAAATTAAAAACTATCGATTCAAAATAAAAGAAAACATTCTAAAAAGTAATACATCGTAAGATTTTAATGACGAAACTTCAAATCTCAAAGATTGTTCTCTTAAATCTCTAAGGGTTGAAGCTAAAGAACATCCTTGTAAAACTCTAATTGTGGAATCCCAATGGTTGAAGTTGAAGAACATTCATTTTTTTGCGTTTATCATATTTTTAATTGGCTCCTACAATAATGAATTCTTATCTCCGCCACTGCATGCATTTGTTTATCTGTTTTCAATAATGTTCATGCTGACAAATATACTATGTGATGATCGAGCAAACTTGCGTAAAAATTGGGAGGACTATACCAAATCTTTTAATGACCAGCATAGCAACATCCCTATAAGTGTGTCATTATACTCTGACTCATTTGGTTACATCACATTAAGCATCTCTTGTCTCTCTCGATTCTTATGATTAACGTTCAATTCAGAGAGCACATCGGAGATAAAGACTTTCCATGTTCTACTGGCAATTTAATTGAAATTGATGTTGCCATCTTGGAGAAAGTTATGCACGTTAGACTTTCATGAATGTGAAAATGAGAAAGTAAACAAGTGGACATTCCAAGAATTTATATATATATGTTGAAAAATTTATGACTTTGGAGGCCTTAATTATTAACTTTCATGGAAAATTCATTCTTTATGAACATGAATTGTACACATCAAAAGAAATAGAATGACTACATGTCTTGAGTAATAAATTCTGATTTTCATGTCTAGAGATTGTTTAAGGTCCCATATTGTAAAATTATTATTTTAGCATAACTGAGAGTCTAAATTATATTTATTAACTTTTTACCATATTAGAGTTTTAAAAAGTTTTTTTTTTTTTTTTTGGAAAGAATCTTTATTGAACAATTATTAATTGGAGGCCTTAAGTATAGAATATTTATTAAATTTCTACCATATTAGAGTTTTAAAATTTTCTTTTGAAAGAACATTTATTGGAAAATTATTAATTGCATGCCTTAATTAGAGACTATTTATTAGATTTTTACTATATTGAAGACTTATTTTTTTATTTTAAAATATTGTACCAATATTAATTGAGGGCCTTAATTTATTGGGAGCCTTAGGCAACCGCCTAAGTTGCCAGAGGATTAAGCAGTAACTGAACATAACTTGCTGGTTGTGAGTACAAACATAATACAGATATGTTACCAAAAAAGTCTTTCCTTCGCCCTCATGCCAATCAGCTTTGGTCCAGTCTCTTTCCCAGTAATACATGCCCTTTTAGACCACATCTTACAGCATCAAAGGTCACAAAGGGCATAAATAAGGTCATTAACAATGACCTATGAAACTCATACGGTGAGAAAGTAGGGATCTATTCACTCACCTTCACTATCGGTTGAACAAGCACATGTGGTATGAAATAAATGCTACGGTGGAGTTGTGTTTTTAAAAGAGCGTATGTCTAAACTCAATACAATGTACACATCTTAGTCTAGTTGCTACCCAAGTGCCTAACCTAAGCCATCCATTTTTTCGCCACCTCAAATGCCAAATTAAAGTCTCGCATATGGCTAATTATAGGCTACATGCATGGATTTTGGGTTATCCACGCACAATCTTACAAAAATAAATAAATAAATAAAGACCTCATTTTAGATTTTTAGCCCTAACTAAGGCAATATATGCATGTTTGTTTCAACCAACTTTATTTGCTACAAAAGCATCAAGGGACATAATGTCTTATCTATACTCACTACCTAGGCGTCAGAGGTGATTGCTCTTGTGAGTGGGCCAATCTAAGCATGTTGACATACTTTTTCACCACGACACCGAATACATGGTGAATATGTGTGTGCTCGATGGATGCTAATTAATAGTCACTATGCATGTGCCACGCGGAAAGAGTACTAGTGTGCTTCAATTAATGTTTGGTTTTATGAAATTTAATAGAACCTAATGTGGGTTCTACTAACTTACCAAACTATAGTTGTATAGAATAAACTAAAATGACTCTTGATATATCATTATATCTCAATAAAACTCAGCCAATCTCTCACTAATAGTAATTACGAATGTCAAAAGAAATTAAAATGGATGTGAAAATGTCATATTACGATGTCAATAGTTTAATGATGTATTCATTAATGATAAGAAGGTTACAACACTCATTTAGTTGTCTGAATTAATAGAATATCCAAAGATGTCTAAAACTTTAGTATTCATTTACTGCTCACTTATTCATCACAAAGATTTTCAAGTCTATAAATTATGGGTTTCTGTTCAAGTTCTAAATCAAAGAAAACTTCAAGTGAGGAGGACATCAGTAGAGCTATAGAAGAGAATGAGGAGTGTTTTAGTGATGATGGTGTTTGCAACAATGCTTGTGCTAGTTGTAGCACAAGTTGATGACTCATGTTCGAAAACACCAGCATCTGCCCCTTCAACCCTTTCCCTACCACAAGATACCACTGATTGTGATAGATTGTGTGATTTAAGGTGTTCCTTTAAGAGAGGTGTCCCACAGCTTTACATGCTTTGTATGCAACTTTGTATGCCATCTTGCGGGGGTGGTCAAGTACTAGAACAAACTGATGATTCTTCTTCGACAACACCAGCACCCGCTCCTTCAACCATTTCCCTACCACAAGATACCAGTGACTGTGATAGATTGTGCGACTTAAGGTGTTTCCTTAAGAGAGGTATCCCGCAGCTTTACATGCTTTGTATGCAACTTTGTAAGTCATCTTGCGGGGGCGGTCAAGATGATCCTCCTTCGACAACACCAGCACCTGCTCCTCCAACCGTTTCCCTACCACAAGATACAACTGACTGTGATAGATTGTGCGATTTAAGGTGTTCCCTTAAGAGAGGTATCCCGCAGCTTTACATGCTTTGTATGCAGCTTTGTAAGCCATCTTGCGAGGGCGGTCAAGTATTAGAACAAGCTGATGATTCTTCTTCGACAACACCAGTACCTGCTCCTTCAACCATTTTCCTACCACAAGATACCAATGATTGTGATAGATTGTGCGATTTAAGATGTTCCCTTAAGAGAGGTATCCCGCAGCTTTACATGCTTTGTATGCAACTTTGTAAGCTATCTTGCGGGAGTGGTCAAGTACTAGAACATGCTGATGATTCTTCTTCTACCCTTTCCCTTCCACAAGATGAACATGCCGGTGATTGTAATAAATTTTGTGTTGATAAGTGTTACCTTGAGAAACATGTCCCAAAGAATTACAACATGTGTTTAGACCTTTGCAAGAAATATTTCCTGCAACCTCTCTCGTATGACATCTATCATTGTACCTCTGCTTGTGCTGCCTCAATGTCCACCAAGTTAGGCTCAGGTACATGTTAAACAACAATAATTGCTATAAAAAACAGCTTCATTTTTGTTTCATTTTTAAGGATATATACAATTTGTAAACTAGAATCTGTATCTAATATGTGTTTTTAATGTGGCAGGTGCAGAAAAAGATAATGGAGATTATGTGGAAATTTGCTATAATAACTGCAAGAAGAATGTTTAGCATATGCTATAAATGTACTCGTAATAATGCCTTATATACTGTGAGCATGTTTTGAATATTAAAAGATTTTCGAGTTGTATTTTCCTGTTACTTGTTACCTCGAGGGCAAGAATTATCTAATATAATAATATATTTCATTTTCCAATCTTCACAAGATGACATTCGGATATTATGAACCAATATTATTGGATAATCTAAGATTAAGTGGGCGGGTTTTAGAATTTTGTGTGACTAACAAATAATTCAAAATATTAAGGAAAAACAAAACATGCGTACATTTCAGTTTCAAAGTCTTTTAGGCTACTGCTAGTGGTGGTGGTTCAATGGCCTCAATGAAATCTCCAAAGTGGTCGATCGAATATGTACTAGGGTGAGAGTTTGACTTCGGAAATGAGAATTATCAATCCTATTAGTATTAGGCATTTTGAGTCTCACTAATACCCGTGTGGAACTGAGTCAGATCATGGCCCAGTTGGACTTGAGCGAGAGCCTGTGGTTCCCATCTTGTATGCCCTTCATGTGTAACTCCCATATCAAGTAAATGCAACTATAGTCACGCTCAGATAGAATAATTACAGTTAATCTCCTTCATTTTCAGCTTTATGCACATTCCTATTGTTTTCTTAATTGCTTAATAAAAACTGTAAATAAAGAGATGAAAATGGAAATGAACAAAGAAAAAGCATTCTCGCAAAAGGAAAATTGTAAGTCCTGATGTTACAATGTTACAACGTAGACTCATTAAGTGTTTGCCTTCTCAAGTTCTAAGTAAGATAAATCGTCAAATATGTGGTGTGTCAATTTTTGAATAGCGTGAGCTTGTTAATTTACAAGAACAATTGAATTGACAGGCTAATTATTCACATTACTTTGATAAAGTGATAATTAACATTTTGATTGTTTGATCAAATTGCTGGGGAAGAAAAAGTTTTTTAACGCATAACATTTCTACATTTTTTCATTAAATCTTTTGTAACGCATATATACATCAATTTTATAAACATGTATCCATTGTATTAAAAAATCCACAAATATAGGTTACAGAGATTACATAAGTTTTCTTTTCTGGGAAAATAAATTTGAGATTTGGAGTCTTACTCGCGCCATTATATTTTAGTCAAAAAATGAGTCTATTTAAATTTAATGTAATTATGTCATAATCCCCTCATATTTTGGCTTTGACGAAATCAAAACCTGTGTTTTGAGTATTTATAAATCGAGACCTTCGTTAGTATTTTCGGCTAAATAAAAAATAAAACCTATATGAAAATAAAACAATTTCTGTCTCACGGTCTCAAATTCTTTATGAAAATAGGCACAAACAGTGGCTTCAAAACTCTTTCCTCTCTATTTATCTAAAACTTTACAAAATCTGGTTATTATAATAAGTTTTACATTTTGTTTTACTCAAGTTATTATAATAATCTGGTTGAAGGTATATTTTATTACTCAGTTTTATATATATCATGCATGGATTTCCAATGTAAAACACTTCCACGTACTTCCCTCAATGTTTCAGACCAGCAACTTTGGTGATAGCTCAACTAAATTTGCTTTAATGCTGAAGAATTAAGTATAACTTAACTAGATAATTTTAAGCCAAGGTTCTCTTAATTTATTTTTTTATTTTTTTTTTCGAAATTCTCATAGATAATTACTATTTCATACAATTATGGCAACATCTTCATTGGATATTTACTAAAAGGCCAGAAGGTTAAAGCACTCATCTCATCTTGTTGTGTAGAGATTAATAGAATTTCTATATGTGGCCAAAACTTGAATGCTCATTTATGCCCACTCATTGATGACAAAGTGTTCCAAGTCTATAAATCATGTTCGCAACTTCTAAGGGTCCGTTTGGGTTTGCGATTTCAAAAAGTGCGATTTAAAATAACGATTTTAAAATGTGCGATTTGAAAAAAGTGATTTTTAAAAACGCAGTTAAGCGTTTGACAAAATCACAGTTTAGCCTTTAAAATCGCGAATTTACCTTTTAAAATTCTGTGTTTTCAAAAAAGCACCATCTTATCTGCGATTTGAAAAAGCAGATTTTCTGCGTTTTCAAATCGCAATTTTTAAAAACGCAGTTCCCAAACGATCTATGTTCTGCGATTTGGTTTAAAATCGCACTTATTGTTTATGAAATCGCAATCCCAAACGGACCCTAAATCATTATAGTTTCAATAGAGGGAGAGATTTCGGAGTGATAGAAGGATTTTTTTTTTTTTTTGTTTGTTTGTTAAATATCTTTGATCCATGTGGTTTAACGACTTTATTTTTTTGCTCTCTGTGTTTCATTTCGTATCACAAATAGTACCTCGTTTATGGTCTTAAGACGAAGACGGTACTTCCGTCCAAAAAAGTAACTTAGTTTTTTGAATTAATATAGTTTAATGATGTATTCATTAATGATAAGAAGGTTACAACGCTCACTTAGTTGTTCGAATTAATAGAATTTCCAAAGAATTTTTAGTATTCTAACACGGTGCATATGAGGTATCAAAATTATTTTATTCTCTATATTTATAATAGCCCCAGCAGCAATCATATGTATGCATGTTTGTTTAGTTTTCCTTAAAAGAAATGCTAGGTGTACTTAAACTTTTACAAAGGGAAGCTTACAAACTGACGTGGAGCCTCTCATGAGGCTCCACATCAGATTAATAATTAAATCAAGTTAAAACAAATTTTAATACATAGACAAAATACTGTTAAATTTAGAGTACATTTGGGTTTGCGACATTACTGATCAGTTTTTGTATTCCAATAAAATTTTTGGAACTTAGAAATTTTCAAAGATGCTCGAAACTTCAATGTTCATTTATTGCTCCCTTGTTGATCACAGAGAGTTCCAAGTCTATAAATTATGATTTTGTGTTTGAGTTCTACATCAAAGAAAACTTCAAGTGATCATCAGAAAGAGAGTAGAGCTACAAAAGAAAATGAGGAGTGTTTTAGCAATGATAGTGTTTGTAACCATGCTTGTGCTAGTTTTAGCTGATGATTCTTCTTTGACAGCACCAACGCCTTCCCCTACTGCCCTTTCCCTACCACAAGATGAACAAGCCGGCGGCGACTGTGGTAAATTGTGTGTTGATAAGTGTTACCTTGAGAAATGTATCCCAAAGCATTACAATATCTGTTTAGACCTTTGCAAGCTACATTGCCAGCACCCTCTCTCGTACAACATCTATCATTGTACCTCTGCTTGTGCTGCCTCATTGTCCACGAAGTTAGGCTCAGGTACGTACGTACATGTCAAACAACATTAATTGCATGCTATAGAAAAACCACTTCATTTTTGTTTCATTTTTAAGGATACATTCTGTAATACCCCATATTATTTTTTAAATATGAATATTTATGAAAATGAATATTTATTTACTAAGGAACATTTACCTTTATTGTCTTAGTTTAATTATAGTTCAATGAAGGTTTAAGCGGACCTTAAACTTTGAAATTACGAAAATGTGGTCAAATGAACTCCGTTTTGGTCGATTCAAAAGTCAAAACGCTCGTCTCAAAGTCCTCTAACTACCCTCCGAATTTCATAATTTTTGGACTTCGTTAAGGATACGAAAACACCCGCACAAACAACTACCACTGTTTTGAACGAAAATTAGCATCAATAAATTTGTGGGTTCATTTTATTTCTAGCACAGCCCATATGAATCAATATACATCAGCCCACCTAATTCAAACAACCCAGTACAGCCCACACGTTACCCAGCCCAATCCAGCTTAGTTTGATCACAAGAGGAACTCAACTACTCAAGTTAGGAAATTGGTTCTTAAGTTGTCCAGGTGCTGCGTTTCCCCTCAACCTACGGACGTCATGCCTTAGCTCACAACTTGCTGCCCACGAATTCTTCCTAGCCATAGATCAGATCCCACCCATATCATCCTAGCTGTCCAGAGCTTCTCCCTAAAGAGATACAGCCCCTCTTTCGTCCACCACTCTTTTCTTCTTCCTTCTTGGATCCTTGACAACGCAACACTCATCTAAACTTGCTGCCCAAGGAGTTGAATCTCAGCCTTTGATCTTTCTTGCTCCCCAAGCTGAATTCCAGCCATCAGATGAGATCAAAAGGAGGCCGTCCAATTCGGTATAAAAGGAGGTAAGCACCCCCTCTTTTCACGCCAACTTCTCCTTCTTAATTCTCTCGGCTTTCTCTGTTTTTGCAGCAATGAACCAGCAGCACTTCTCTTCTTTTCTGCACAAAAACAGCAAGTAAAACTCTCTGTTTTCTCTTCCAAAACAGCAGCTCTTTCACGGACAGCAACTCCTCTATTCCTTTTCTGGTTTTGTCTCATGTATAGTAGCAAGTGAAGACCCTTTCCCTCTGTTCTTTGTTGCTGTTTTCTGCAGAAATCTCTCTTTTATTCCTCAGTTTGCAGAAAAATCAGAACCCTCTCATTTTTTTTTTTTTTTTTTCACGTCCAACAAAGCAGCAAACTCTCTCTCTTATTTTTAATCCAGCTCTCTTCTCTGTTTCCACTTGGTCCAGCAGCAAGCAAGTTTCCCTTGACACCGTGGTAAGCCTCTCTCTCTTTTCTCTGACTCTCTCGTCCGTGTGGGTGTGTTTTGTGGTAAAATGAAAGGAAAAGAAGAACAGAAGACCCAAAAGAAAAGTAGAAGAAACAGTAGGTGCCTCTCCCCCAATCTTCTCGTGTGTGTGTGTATTGTACAAAAGAAAGAACAGAAAGTTAAGAAAGAAAAGCAAAGAAGAGGGTCTTGGTCTACTAAGAGCATTCCCAATGGTTTATGTATTTTTCAATCTAGAATAGCTAATCAAAATTTATTTTATCTAGTTTAGCTAATGAATTTTAAATGCACTATACATCCGATTATCTATTTTTAACTCTATATTATTTTTTTATTATTTTTAATTTATTTATTTTATTATAGTATTTTTTTTTCATGTGGGTCCCGCTTTATAACTCCACTACTTTACACACTTTCTCTTAAATCTCCACTATAAAGGAAGAAAAAAAAAAGAAGAACGTGGAGTGGTGGAGGGAAAAAGGAAAAAAGCAAAGCTAAAAAAGTGGAGATAAAGAATAAAAAAAATAGATAAGTGAATAGTATAACTCTACATGTAGAGTTCCACTATTTATGGAATTAAGGAAAATCTATTATAGAGTTGGAATACATAAGCTGATGGAGTCTCTTTTTAGCACTTTTATTATCTATTCTAGCTTAAAGTTGCAAATAGATAATCCATTGGGAGTGCTCTAAGGGAAAAAGGAATCACTAAATAATAATAAAGAAAAGAAAGACAAGAAAAGGACCCACTTTTTCTCTCTCTCGTAATTCATTTTTTTACTCACTTACTTTGCAAGAACAAGCTCTTCTCTCTACATTCAATGGATAAGGAAAGAAAAGAAATAAAAGACAAAAGAATAAGGACTTTTCTCTCTCTGTACGTGTGTTCCAAAATATGTATATAATGAGTAAAGAACAATAAAAAGAGAGAGAATGTAGAAACCACCTCTCTCTGGGCCGATTCTTTGTACAAAATATATTACTTTGTGATATATTTGGTAAGTTCTTAACAAGCTTTATTTTTTGTGACTTTATAAGGTTTTATTATTTTTAAGTTGTGTTTTAAACAGAAGATTTCAAAGCAAATAACTTAATTTAATAAATACGTCGTTATAAAAAGAGTCATTATTTTACAAAAGTGTCATTACGCTGTCCAAATATTTTAGTCGTTATTAATACTAATGCCGTTATTATGTGTTTAATTAATTGATGAAAGAAAAGAAATAATAGGGAGAGGATACTTTAGTTTAAGTTTTAGGTTTCAAATCTCAGAAAATTTCTCTGAACTTTCTCTTGCAATTTATTTAGGTAGAAGGTAGCTAAGATACTGCTCAGAAAATACCAGGTAAGGGAAACACTACCTCAAAACCCCGGCAAAGTTTTAATAAAACTTTTTCTAAAGAAAATGTCGGGGATTTTCTAAATTCTTTCAACTCTTTTAATATTACTTGTCTTTTTATATCACCATTATAATAATGCTCTTGTCATATGATGTGATTGAAATCTCATGTGATCATACTTCATTTATACATGTGAAATCATAATTTCCAAAGTATGTGCACCATATGAATAAAGTTGATAATATCATAGTATATGTGTTACATGTGCACCATACGAGCAAAGGATGGCATCATAGTATATGTTATGAATCATAGTTTTCAAAGGCATATGTTACATATGAGCAAAGGTTGATTTCATAGTACATGTTTCACGTGCACACAGTTTTACCCCCGCGGCACCATGTCATAAATATTCGGATTCCACAGTTTCATAGTTTCATAGGGTAGCATGGCAAACACACAGAAGCACGAAAGTGTGTGCTACCAGCCGGGGTGGCCTTCGCCTAGGGAAGTTCCCAACCCGGTACGGCTCTCCCCTGTGACGACAGGATGGGCTCATAGTCGTCTTTCGAGACAAGCCAAACGTGCGCCGCTCATGGTTAATTAGCGGATATTGGACCAAGGGTGGATAAAATTTACACATTGAATTGTTGTACATTTAATCTAATTGCATTCTCTCTATTTGATTTTTATCTTGAATTCTATCATGGTTTTAAGGGAAGTTAAAATTTACACATAGCATAAATGATTCATGCACCATTCTACATTTGATATAATTGTATGTTATTTAACTGTTTCTTTACTTGCTAAATTATTTGAATTCTATTTAGAATTCCTGAAAAGAAAATTTCACTTTTGTTGTGTTTTCCTTACTGAGTTGTCAAACTCACCCCTTTTTCCCCCCAAATCTTTTCAGATGACACTGTAGACCGGAGTCTTTTCTTTATGGATGGCATAGACCCCACCCTAAGAGCAATAGATCGATAAAGACCGGTCTAGCTTTTGTATTGTACATATTTATTTTGAATTCCTAGAAATGATGTAATAATTAAAGAACTATTATGTATATGTTCTTATAATGAAAGATAGCCATGTGTTATTCCTGGGAAAATGTGTACATGTATTAAATTATAGAGATGTTTTATAACTCAAGTTCGCGTTTCCCTTATATCCCAAAACGGGGGCGTGACACATTCTATACACTTGAATCTTTATTTGTATTACAAATTTGCACCTATTCTCGAATACTGATGTGTGTGTTTATGTGGCAGCAGGTGCAGATAAAGTCGAAGGAGATTATGTGGAAATCTGCTGCAAAAATTGCAAGAAGAATAATTAATTAGCATATGCTATGAATGTACTTGGAATAAGACAGAGAATAATGAGATGCATGCTTTGAATATCGAGTTGTATTTTCCTGTTGTCTTCGGTTATTTAGTTCTCAAGAAAACCTGTTACCCCACTGAGGGCAAGAATTATCCAATTCCATTTTCCAATCTTTATAAGAATAAGATGACGTTGGGATATTGTGAACCAATATTATTCTGGAGAATCTAAGATTATATAAGCAAGTGAGCTTAATTTAGAATTTTGTGTGAATAACAAATAACTAAATGGGTCCCAAAATATTAAGGAAAAACTAAACAAACATGCATACATATGATTGCTGCCGGGGCTATTTAGAAATATACAGAATAAAATAATATCGATACCTCTCATGCATGATGCACCGTGTTGGGATATATTTTGAATATAATATTATTAATTTATATTTTCTAGTATATGTCGATTTGTGTTTTCTTGTATAAGTCGATTTGAGTTTATTTGTATAAGTCGACTTATTCAACTAGAAATACAGGCCTATGTATTGTAAACAATTAAGTTATTGAGCACAATGTAGCCCTTTGAACTTTACCTTGTGGACATAGGTCATAGACCAAACCAGGTAAATTTTGTCTTTTTTTCTCTTTCTCTTGCTTCTACTATTATTTCGCTTTTATTCTATTTTAGATTTATAGGCAAATCTCAACACACCAAACTTAGATTTGAATTGAGTTGTTCCACGTGCTTTGTCTATTGAATCTCCAACAATTTCTTTTTCCGATGGTGGTGGTGAAGCACCCTACTAAAGTGATACCTACAGTTTCTACTAAAGGGAGATGTTTACTGACTCACACCACTGCAAGCGTTTTACTACGCACACAGACAAAAATGTTGTTTGCTTATATTTTTTTACGCACTATATATATGTAACGTTCAAAACATTGTTGTCATTTAGTGCATGTGTTTGTGCGTTACTTCTTTTGGTTGCCAATTATGGGTGCCTATATTTAGTACATCTCCACTCACACACATTAGGCATGACCCAACCATGCATCGAGTGGCGGAGCCACGTTAGGGCTAGTGGGCCGTGTCCTTACAAACCCTTTATATATATAAAAGGAAATCTTGAACTTGACCCTGAACTTGATCCCATACTTGTCATTTTTAAAAAAAAAAAAAAAAAAAACTTTTAAGAGACTTTATATTGTCCGTGAACAATCTTCGTTTCTCTGGTGAGTTATATAGTTTTGTTTTCATTATGCATATTTGCTACTTAGAGAATATTATAAGATTTATATAAAATTAGTTTTTAAAAATTTCTAAAGAAAAAAGTATAAAGAAAAAAGTTAACAAGTAATGCTAGATACTATGTTTTTATTCTGCAATGATGATGTGGCAGCCTCAACCAACCCTTGAATATATATATATATATATATATATATATATATATATATATATATATATATATATATATATATGATTATTTCTATTTAGACTATTATATATATGTTTGTTTCTATTCTATTGTTAATTTGTTGTTTATCAACCCTGATTATCTCTTATGGGGTTGTAATTTAATTTAAAATTTTAAGTCGATGAATTACATGTCTAAATTAAAAACTATCGATTCAAAATAAAAGAAGTTAACATTCTAAAAAGTAATACATCATAAGATTTTAATGACGAAACTTCAAATCTCAAAGATTGTTCTCTTAAATCTCTAAGGGTTGAAGCTAAAGAACATCCTTATAAAACTCTAATTGTGGAATCCCAATGGTTGAAGTTGAAGAACATTCATTTTTTTGCGTTTATCATATTTTTAATTGGCCCCTACAATAATGAATTCTTATCTCCGCCACTGCATGCATTTGTTTGTCTGTTTTCAATCATGTTCATGCTGACAAATATACTATGTGATGATCGAGCAAACTTGCGTAAAATTTGGGAGGACTATACCAAATCTTTTAATGACCTGCATAGCAACATCCCTATAAGTGTGTCATTATACTCTGACTCATTTGGTTACATCACATTAAGCATCTCTTGTCTCTCTCGAGTCCATTATCTTAGAGCAATGCTTAACCTCCACAAAACATGATGCACCCACAGTTAAGAAGCAATACAGCCAGGGTCGTCTCAATACATTTTGAAACCAATGTGACAAGTTTAAGTAAGTCATTTTTCTTGTGTCTAAATATTAGTTAAATAATATTTATTTTAAAAATAATATTATATTTTTATTTAAAAATTCTTCTTCTTGTTCTTTGGCAAGCAAAATTTCTAATTAAGTTTTTATATTCAAGACTTTCCACATTCTTATGATCAACGTTCAATTCAGAGAGCACATCGGAGATAAAGACTTTCCATGTTCTACTGGCAATTTAATTGAAATTGATGTTGCCATCTTGGAGAAAAGTTATGCACGTTGGACTTTCATGAATGTGAAAAAGAGAAAGTAAACAAGTGGACATTCCAAGAATTTATATATATATGTTGAAAAATTTATGACTTTGGAGGCCTTAATTATTAACTTTCATGGAAAATTCATTCTTTATGAACATGAATTGTACACATCAAAAGAAATAGAATGACTACATGTCTTGAGTTATAAATTCTGATTTTCATGTCTAGAGATTGTTTAAGGTCCCATATTGTAAAATTATTATTTTATCATAACTGAGAGTCTAAATTAGATTTATTAACTTTTTACCATATTAGAGTTTTAAAAAGTTTTTTTTTTTTTTTTGGAAAGCATCTTTATTGAACAATTATTAATTGGAGGCCTTAAGTATAGACTATTTATTAAATTTCTACTATATTAGAGTTTTAAAATTTTCTTTTGAAAGAACATTTATTGGAAAATTATTAATTGCATGCCTTAATTAGAGACTATTTATTAGCTTTTTACTATATTGAAGACTTATTTTTTTTTATTTTTTTATTTTAAAATATTGTACCAATATTAATTGAGGGCCTTAATTTATTGGGAGCCTTAGGCAACCGCCTAAGTTGCCAAAAGATTATGCAATAATTGAACATAACTTGCTGGTAGTGAGTACAAACATAATACAGATATGTTACTAAAAAAGTCTTTCCCTTGCCCTCATGCCAATCAGCTTTTGTCCAATCTCTTTCCCAGTAATGCATGCCCTTTTAGACCACATCTTACAGCATCAAAGCCTCAAAGGTCACAAAGGGCATAAATAAGGTCATTAACAATGACCTATGAAACTCACACGGTGAGAAAGTGGGGATCTATTCACTCACCTTCACTTTCAGTTGAACAAGCACATGTAGTATGAAATAAATGCTACGGTGGATTTGTGTTTTCAAAAGAGCGTATGTCTAAACTCAATACAATGTACACATCTTAGTCTAGTTGCTACCCAAGTGCCTAACCTAAGCCATCCATTTTTTCGCCACCTCAAATGCCAAATTAAAGTCTCGCATATGGCTAATTATAGGCTACATGCATGGATTTTGGGTTATCCACGCACAATCTTACAAAAATAAATAAATAAATAAAGACCTCATTTTAGATTTTTAGCCCTAGCTAAGGCAATATATGCATGTTTGTTTCAACCAACTCTATCTTCTACAAAAGCATCAAGGGACATAATGTCTTATCTATACTCACTACCTAAGCGTCAGAGGTGATTGCTCTTGTGAGTGGGCCAATCTAAGCATGTTGACATACTTTTTCACCACGACACCGAATACATGGTGAATATGTATGTGCTCGATGGATGCTAATTAATAGTCACTATGCATGTACCACGCGGAAAGAGTACTAGTGTGCTTCAATTAATGTTTGGTTTTGTGAAATTTAATAGAACCTAATGTGGGTTCTACTAATTTACCAAACTATAGTTGTATAGAATAAACTAAAATGACCTAGATATATCATTATATCTCAATAAAACTCAGCCAATCTCTCTCTAATAGTAATTACGAACGTCAAAAGAAATTAAAATGGATGTGAAAATGTCATATTACGATGTCAATAGTTAAATGATGTATTCATTAATGATAAGAAGGTTACAATACTCATTTAGTTGTCTGAATTAATAGAATATCCAAAGATGTCTGAAACTTTAGTATTCATTTACTGCTCACTTATTCATCACAAAGATTTTCAAGTCTATAAATTATGGGTTTCTGTTCAAGTTCTAAATCAATGAAAACTTCAAGTGAGGAAGACATCAGTAGAGCTATAGAAGAGAATGAGGAGTGTTTTAGTGATGATGGTGTTTGCAACAATGCTTGTGCTAGTTATAGCACAAGTTGATGACTCATGTTCGAAAACACCAGCATCTGCCCCTTCAACCCTTTCCCTACCACAAGATACCACTGATTGTGATAGATTGTGTGATTTAAGGTGTTCCTTTAAGAGAGGTGTCCCGCAGCTTTACATGCTTTGTATGCAACTTTGTATGCCATCTTGCGGGGGTGGTCAAGTACTAGAACAAGCTGATGATTCTTCTTCGACAACACTAGCACCTGCTCCTTCAACCATTTCCCTACCACAAGATACCAGTGACTGTGATAGATTGTGTGACTTAAGGTGTTTCCTTAAGAGAGGTATCCCGCAGCTTTACATGCTTTGTATGCAACTTTGTAAGTCATCTTGCGGGGGCGGTCAAGATGATCCTCCTTCGAAAACACCAGCACCTGCTCCTCCAGCCGTTTCCCTACCACCAAATACAACTGACTGTGATAGATTGTGCGATTTAAGGTGTTCCCTTAAGAGAGGTATCCCGCAGCTTTACATGCTTTGTATGCAGCTTTGTAAGCCATCTTGCGAGGGCGGTCAAGTATTAGAACAAGCTGATGATTCTTCTTTGACAACACCAGTACCTGCTCCTTCAACCATTTTCCTACCACAAGATACCAATGATTGTGATAGATTGTGCGATTTAAGATGTTCCCTTAAGAGAGGTATCCCGCAGCTTTACATGCTTTGTATGCAACTTTGTAAGCTATCTTGCGGGAGTGGTCAAGTACTAGAACATGCTGATGATTCTTCTTCTACCCTTTCCCTACCACAAGATGAACATGCTGGTGATTGTAATAAATTTTGTGTTGATAAGTGTTACCTTGAGAAACATGTCCCAAAGCATTACAACATGTGTTTAGACCTTTGCAAGAAATATTTCCTGCAACCTCTCTCGTATGACATCTATCATTGTACCTCTGCTTGTGCTGCCTCAATGTCCACCAAGTTAGGCTCAGGTACATGTTAAACAACAATAATTGCTATAAAAAACAACTTCATTTTTTGTTTCATTTTTAAGGATATATACAATTTGTAAACTAGAATCTGTATCTAATATGTGTTTTTAATGTGGCAGGTGCAGAAAAAGATAAAGGAGATTATGTGGAAATTTGCTATAATAACTGCAAGAAGAATGTTTAGCATATGCTATAAATGTACTCGTAATAATGCCTTATATACTGTGAGCATGCTTTGAATATTAAAAGATTTTCGAGTTGTATTTTCCTGTTACTTGGTACCTCGAGGGCAAGAATTATCTAATATAATAATATATTTCATTTTCCAATCTTCACAAGATGACATTCGGATATTTTGAACCAATATTGTTGGATAATCTAAGATTAAATGGGCGGGTTTTAGAATTTTGTGTGACTAACAGATAATTCAAAATATTAAGGAAAAACAAAACATGCGTACATTTCAGTTTCAAAGTCTTTTTGGCTACCGCTAGTGGTGGTGGTTCAATGGCCTCAATGAAATCTCCAAAGTGGTCGATCGAATATGTACTAGGGTGCGAGTTCGACTTCGGAAATGAGAATTATCAATCCTATTAGTATTAGGCACTTTGAGTCTCACTAATGCCCGGGTGGAACTGAGTCAGATCATGGCCCAGTTGGACTTGAGCGAGAGCCTGTGGTTCCCATCTTGTATGCCCTTCATGTGTAACTCCCATATCAAGTAGATGCTACTATAGTCACGCCCATATGGAATAATTACAGTTAATCTCCTTCATTTGCCGCTTTATGCACATTCCTATTGTTTTCTAAATTGCTTAATAAAAATTGTAAATAAAGAGATGAAAATGGAAATGAACAAAGAAAAAGCATTCTCGCAAAAGGAAAACTGTAAGTCCTGATGTTACGATGTTACAATGTTACAACGTAGACTCATCAAGTGTTTGCCTTCTCAAGTTCTAAGTAAGATAAATCGTCAAATATGAGGTGTGTCAATTTTTGAATAGCTTGAGCTTGTTAATTTACAAGAACAGTTGAATTGATAGGCTAATTATTCACATTACTTTGATAAAGTGATAATTAACATTTTGATTGTTTGATCAAATTGCTGGGGAAGAAAAAGTTTTTTTAACACATAACATTTCTACAATTTTTCATTAAATCTTTTGTAACGCATATATACATCAATTTTATAAACATGTATCCATTGTATTCAAAAATCCACAAATATAGAAGAGAGTAGAGCTATAAAAGAGAATGAGGAGTGTTTTAGTGATGATGGTGTTTGCAACAATGCTTGTGCTAGTTGTAGCACAAGTTGATGACTTTGGTTCGAAAACACCAACATATGCCCCTTCAACCCTTTACCTACCACAAGATACCATTGATTGTGATAGATTGTGTGATTTAAGGTGTTCCTTTAAGAGAGGTATCCCACAGCTTTACATGCTTTGTATGCAGCTTTGTAAGCCATCTTGCGGGGGCGGTCAAGTATTGGAACAAGCTGAGGATTCTTCTTCTACCATTTCCCTACCACAAGATGAACATGCCGGTGATTGTAATAAATTTTGTGTTGATAAGTGTTACCTTGAGAAACATGTCCCAAAGCATTACAACATGTGCTTAGACCTTTGCAAGAAATATTGCATGCACCCTCTCTCTTTTGACATCTATCATTGTACCTCTGCTTGTGCTCAGGTACAAGTTAAACATCAATAATTGCTATAGAAAAATAACTTCATTTTTGTTTCATTTTTTAGGATACAATTTGTAAACTTGCATCTCTATCTAATGTGTTTTTAATGTGGCAGGTGCAGAAAAAGATGAAGGAGATTATGTGGAAATCTGCTATAATAACTGAAGAAGAATGTTTAGCATATGCTATAAATGTACTTGTAATAAGGCCTCACATTCTGTGAGCGTGCTTTGAATATTAAAAAAGATCTGAGTTGTATCCTGTTAGTTGTTAACTCGAGGGCAAAAATTATCTAATATCTTTCATTTTCCAATCTTCACAAGATGACATTCGGATATTTTGAACCAATATAATTGGATGATCTAAGATTAAGCGGATGGGTTTTAGAATTTTGTGTGACTAACAAATAATTCAAAATATCAAGGAAAAACAAAATAAACATTCGTACATATGACTTTCAGTTTCAAAGTCTTTTGGGCTGCCGTTAGTGGTGGTGGTTCAGTGGCCTCAATAAAATTTCTAAAGTGGTTGAGCATGTACTAGGGTGAGAGTTCGACTTCTAAAATGGAAATTCTCAATCCTATTAATATTAGGCACTTTGAGTCTAATTTATACCTTGGTGAGACTGGGTTAGGCTACGACTCAGTTGGATTTGAGGGAGAGCTTGTGGTTCCCATCGTGTGTACCCCTCATGTGTAGCTCCCATCAAGCATGTATTACTATAGTCACGTCCAACTAAAATAGTTACAGTTAATTTCTCTCATTTGCCGCTTTACACACATTCTTCTCGTTTTCTCAATTGCTTGATAAAAACCGTAAATAAAGAGATTAAAATGGAAATGAATAGCTTGAGCTTGTTAATTTACAAGAATAGTTGAATAGGCTAATTATTCACATTACTTTGATAAAGTGATAATTAACATTTTGATTGTTTGATCAAATTGCTAGGGAAGAAAAAGTTTTTTAACACATAACATTTCTACATTTTTTCATTAAATCTTTTGTAACGCATATATACATCAATTTTATAAACATGTATCCATTGTCTTCAGAAATCCACAAATATAGATTACGGAGATTATATAAGTTTTGTTTTCTGGGAAAATGAATTTGAGATTTGGAGTCTTAAGCCATTATATTTTAGTCAGAAAATGAGTCTATTTAAATTTAATGTAATTATGTCATAATCCCCTCATATTTTGGCTTTGATGAAATCAAAACATGTGTTTTGAGTATTTGTAAATTGAGACCTCCATTAATATTTTCAGCTAAGTACATAATAAAACCTATATGAAAATAAAACAATATCCCTTAGGTTAAATTTTTTAATAAGTTTTACAATTTGTTTTACTCAAGTTATTATAATAATTTGGTTGAAGGTTTATTGTATTACTCAGTTTTATATATATATATATCGTGCATGGATTTCCAATGTAAAACACTTCCACTTCCATCACCTTTTTAGACCAGCAACTTTGGTGATAGCTAAACTAAATTTGCTTTAATGTCGAAGAATTAAGTATAACTTAATTATATAATTTTAAGCCAAGGTTCTCTTAATTTTTATTTTTTTTCAAATTCTCATAGATAATTACTATTTCATACAATTATGGCAACATCTTCATTGGGTACTTACTAAAAGGGCCAGAAGGTTAGCACTCAACTAGTTGTGTAGAGATTAATAGAATTAATATATGTGGCCAAAATTTGAATGCTCATTTATGCCCACTTATTGATGACAAAGTGCTCCAAGTCTATAAATCATGTTCTCAACTTCTAAATCATTATAGTTTCAATAAAGGGAGAGATTTTGGAGTGATAGAAGGAATTAAGAGAAGAGAAGTAGATAGCTGGCATCCATTAGTTGAGTTGAGTTTTTTTTTTTTTTTTGTTAAATACCTTTGATCCTTGTGGTTTAATGATTTTTTTTTTTTTTTTTTGCCTGTGCTTCATTTAGTATTACAAATAGTACCTCCGTTATTGGCCTTAAGACAAAGATGATACTTCCATCCAAAAATGTAACGGGAGTCCACATCACAGGCCTTAAAAAATTGACATGTGTCCTTATGCTTAATTAAAAATTAAAAAACTAAAAATAATAAAAACTTAAAAAAAAAAGAAAAAAGAAGGGGAAACTTCACAAAACTCCCCTTGAATTTCCTCTCGATTTGAAACTACCCCCTAAAGTTAAAAAAACTCTCAATTTCACCCACACAAACTTTTAATTTGATGCAATGTCCCCATTCATTAGGGTTTGATGTTAAATCCTAACGGTTTTTGTGAAAATGATGAAATTACCATTTTTTCCACTTATTAATAATATAAAAAATTGAGGTTCTCTAACTCGTGGGTTTGGTGGTGAACTAGCCGTGGGGCTTGTGGTGACCCAGCATGGGTCTGTAGACCCACGACAGGGTCTTCTAATTGACAACGGGGTCACCAAGCCCATGGTGGGGTCTGGTGGTAGCTCGAGCTGTGTCATGACGTGGGTCTCATTTTTTTTTTTTAATTTTGAATTTGAAATTAATGGTAAATTGAGAATTTTATAAAAGTTTCAGGGACGTAAAAGTTATTTCATCCCTTTTGTCGTTTGATTTAACTCCAAACCCTAACGGATGAGGGACATTGCAACAAATTCAAATATTGATGGGTGAAATTGAGGGTTTTTGAACTTTTGGGGGGCAGTTTCAAATCGAGTGGAAGTTCAGAGGGTGTTGTGAAGTTTCTCCTTAAAAATATTACAAACATTAAAAAAATGGGTTAAATATTATTTAGCCCCCTTAACTAATAACCATTTTTTATAAAATACAACGAACTGAAAAGTGTCATACTTTGGCCATTCAAACTGTCAATTTGCTACAACTTAGCCCCATCCATTAGTCTTGACCGTTATGTTAGATGGAAAATCAAATTTTACCAAAATGTTTCTAAAATACACTTATTTTGACCATTGTAAAACAAAAATTACCTTTTGTATTTATTAATTTGTAGAAGAAAAAAATACCCTTATCAAATTATTTTATTATTATTATTTTTTTAAAAAAAAGAAAATAAAAATAAAAGGGTAATTTTGTTTTTTCAATGGTCAAAATAAGGGTATTTTAGGAATACTCTGGTCAAATTTGATTTTTCATCCAACATATGGTCAAAGTTGACAGCTGTGGCTAAATAATAACAGATTAACAGTTTGAAGGGCCAAATCATGACACTTGTCAGTTCGTGGTACTTCATAGAAAATGGCTGTTAGTTTAGACTTTAGAGGCCTAAATAATATTTAACCCTTAATTTTTTTTATTTTTTTATTTTTTTTATTTTGGAAAAAAAAGAGTGGTGGCTCAAACCACCCTTAAGGAAAAATGAGGATGGTTTAGTCACCCGGTGTAGGAGTGGTTCAGTCACCCTTAAAGAGCAAAATAGGGGTGGCCAAAACTACCCCCAAGGCTCTTAGGGTTGGCTTGGCCACCCCCGTTTGGCTTAGGGGTGTTTTGGCCACACCCTATGGCCAGTTTGGGGGTGGCCACCGATCACCTCCACAAGGCTAAAAAGAAAAGAAAAGAAAAGAAAAATCATCTTAAGGTTTCGCCCTTGGGGGTGGTCGAGCCACCCCTATACTGGCCATGGGGGTGGCTCGAGCCACCTCTCTATTTTTTTTTTTAAATAACTTTTAAATGTTTTTAATTTTTTTAGTTTTATAATTGTTTTATTGTTTAGTTTTATTTTAAATGGGGCATATGACACGTGTCAGTTTCTCAAAGGTGCTGACGTAGACTTCCGTCAATTTTTGGACAAAAATACTATCTTTGTTTTTAGCCATAAACAATATACCATTTGTGATACAAAATAAATTACATGAGGCAAAATGGTATCCAACAATTTTTTTGTTTTTCTTTTCTTCTACACAGCGTTGCGTGGCTTAGAAAAGATGAGTTGCCATATTGCAAAAAAGGACACTAACGTCGTTCAACATAGGGACGAGACTTAACCTTTTATAGTGGTTATGATGTAACTACCTTCATGTCACATTCCAGTGATTTCAATACAAGTACCTCCCACGATGGGCTAAACTTAAGCATCCAGTATCCCATAAATCAACATTGGTTTATTACGTAGTGGGCTTGATCACGATTATTAAGCTTGGAGCACATTAAACCGGTAAAGGAGTGGATCTCCGCTACTGTTATTTCTCATCGCTTGAATAGTTCGGTTTAAAAGGTTATTTTTCACGGCCGGATTAAATAAATTTTTTCTAAAATATTTGCTACCATTGTCTTAGATCTAGTCTGTTCGAATAAGATATACTCTTTAACTATTTTTGTACATGGGTTAGAAGAAGATGAAAGTTATAGGTAATACTTTATTGTAAGAAATTTGTTTGTATTTATGGCTATGTAATCTCATAGCATATGACTATGATTTTGCAAAGCTTTATGCTTGTAATTTAATCAATGAAATATTCAGATCTTTCATCTTTTTTTTTTTTTAAAAGTCCCCTTTAATTTATTAATGCGTTTATCGAATTCTCATATATAATTACTATTTCATACAATTATGGCAAGATATTCATTGGATATTTACTAAAAGGCTCATAAGGTTAAAGCAGTCAACTAGTTGTGTAGATATTAATGGAATTTCTATATGGGGCCAAAATTTGAATCCTCATTTATGCCTACTCATTGATGACAAAGTGTTCCAGGTCTATAAATCATGATGCTTCATGAACTCAACATCTAAATCATTGTAGTTTCAATAAAGGGAGAGATTTTTGAGTGATAGAGAAGGAATTAAGATGAGGAGAGTTATAGTAATGATGATGGTGCTAATTATGCTTGTGCTTGTTGTGGCACATGATAATCCTCCCCCTTCCCAACAACCACATAAACGTCAATGCGCTTTAAAGTGTGGTGCTGAGTGTTTCCTTAAGGAGAGGAAGAAGGGTTTGCAATACTTGCTTTGCTTTGATCTTTGTATGCAAAAATGCATGATATTTCCTTCAGATGTCCTTTATAATTGTACCTCTACTTGTGCACAATCAATGCCCACCAGTTTCGACCCAGTTATATATATATTGGAAAAATTTCACTGAGCACCCATATCTTTTATCACTTTTTTGTAATTATATTTTTAATTTTTTTTTAAAAAAATATTTTTGTAAAATCTGTTAAATCCTTACCAACACTTAAATCCTTGCAAATTTTTTCTTTTTTTCTAAAATTAGTAAAAGTATTTTAAGAATTTTGACATCCCTCAGTTACGATTTAACGGAAAATTATAATGGATGTGTAAAATAAAAATATGGATACACTAAATTGACACGTTTTAAAGTTTATGGGTATGATTATAAAAGTGATGAAAGATTAGAGGTGGTATGTGATGTTTTCCTAGTATTTATGATATATAAAATCACTAAATTCACATATCTATAAATTTATTTCTATTATCAAATTATATTCATGTGTTTTATATTTGGCAGATGCAGATAACGTGGAAGCTTATATGGAAACTTGCTACAACAATTGCAAGAATAATTATTAGCATGTATTCGCAATAAATCATTATAGTTTCAATAGAGGGAGAGATTTCGGAGTGATACAAGGATTTTTTTTTTTTTTTGTTAAATACCTTTGATCCATGTGGTTTAACGACTTTATTTTTTTGCTCTCCGTATTTCATTTCATATCACAAATAGTACATCATTTATGGTCTTAAGATAAAGATTGTACTTCCGTCAAAAAACGTAACTTAGTTTTCTGAATTAATGTAGTTTAATGATGTATTCCTTAATGATAAGAAGGTTACAACACTCACTTAGTTGTCTGAATTACTAGAATTTCCAAAGATGTCTAAAATTTTAGTATTCTAACACAGTGCATATGAGGTATCGAAATTATTTTATTCTGTATATTTATAATAGCCCCAGCAGCAATCATATGTATGCATGTTTGTTTAGTTTTCCTTAATATTTTGGGACCCATTTAATTATTTGTTATCTGAAGACGTTACAACACTTAGTTGTCTGAATTAATAGAATATCCAAAGATGTCTGAAACTTTAGTATTCATTTATTGCTCACTTTTTCATCATAAAGAGTTTCAAGTCTATAAATTATGGGATTGTGTTCAAGTTCTAAAACAAATTAAGAAAAGTTCAAGTGAGGAAGAGAGTAGAGCTATAGAAGAGAATGAGAAGTGTTTTAGTGATGATGGTGTTTGCAACAATGCTTGTGCTAGTTGTAGCACAAGTTGATGACTTTGGTTCGAAAACACCAGCATCTGCCCCTTCAACCCTTTACCTACCACAAGATACCACTGATTGTGATAGATTGTGTGATTTAAGGTGTTCCTTTAAGAGAGGTATCCCGCAGCTTTACATGCTTTGTATGCAGCTTTGTAAGCCATCTTGCGGGGGCGGTCAAGTACTAGAACAAACTGATGATTCTTCTTTGACAACACCAGCACCTACTCCTTCAACCATTTCCCTACCAGAAGATACTACTGACTGTGATAGATTGTGCGATTTAAGGTGTTCCCTTAAGAGAGGTATCCCGCAGCTTTACATGCTTTGTATGCAGCTTTGTAAGCCATCTTGCGAGGGCGGTCAAGTACTGGAACAAGCTGATGATTCTTCTTCTACCCTTTCCCTACCACAAGATGAGCATGCCGATGATTGTAATAAATTTTGTGTTGATAAGTGTTACCTTGAGAAACATGTCCCAAAGCATTACAACATGTGCTTAGACCTTTGCAAGAAATATTGCCTGCACCCTCTCTCTTTTCACATCCATCATTGTACCTCTGCTTGTGCTGTTTCAATGTCTACCAAGTTAGGCTCAGGTACATGTTGAACATCAATAATTGCTATAGAAAAACAAATTCATTTTTGTTTTATTTTTAAGGATACAATTTGTAAACTTGCATCTCTATCTAATATGTGTTTTTAATGTGGCAAGTGCAGAAAAAAATGAAGGAGATTATGTGGAAATCTGCTACAATAACTGCAAGAAGAATGTTTAGCATATGCTATAAATGTACTTGTAATAAGGCCTCACATTCTTTGAGCATGCTTTGAATATTAAAAAAGATCCGAGTTGTATCCTGTTAGTTGTTAACTCGAGGGCGAAAATTATCTAATAAATTTCATTTTCCAATCTTCATAAGATGACATTCGGATATTATGAACCAATATAATTGGATAATCTAAGATTAAGCGGATGGGTTTTAGAATTTTGTGTGACTAACACATAATTCAAAATATCAAGGAAAAACAAAATAAACATTCGTACATATGACTTTTAGTTTCAAAGTCTTTTGAGCTGCCGTTAGTGGTGGCCGGTGGTTCAGTGGCTTCAATAAAATCTCTAAAGTGGTTGAGCATGTACTATGGTGAGAATTCGACTTTCGAAATGAGAATTCTCAATCCTATTAGTATTAGGCACTTTGAGTCTCATTAATACCTTGATGAGACTGGGTCAAGCTACGACTCAGTTGGATTTGAAAGAGAGCTTGTGGTTCTCATCGTGTATACCCCTCATGTGTAGCTCCCATCAAGCAGGTATTACTATAGTCACGTCCAACTAAAATAGTTACAGTTAATTTTTATCAATTGCCTCTTTACGCACATTCCTCTCGTTTTCTCAATTGCTTAATAAAAACCGTAAATAAAGAGATTAAAATGGAAATGAATAGCTTGAGCTTGTTCATTTACAAGAATAGTTGAATATGCTAATTATTCACATTACTTTGATAAAGTGATAATTAACATTTTGATTGTTTGATCAAATTGCTGGGGAAGAAAAAGTTTTTTAACACATAACATTTCTACATTTTTTTATTAAATCTTTTGTAACGCATATATACATCAATTTTATAAACATGTATCCATTGTCTTCAGAAATCCTCAAATATAGATTACGGAGATTATTTAAGTTCTGTTTTCTGGGAAAATGAATTGAGATTTGGAGTCTTATGCTATTATATTTTAGTCAGAAAATGAGTCTATTTAAATTTAATGTAATTATGTCATAATCCCCTCATATTTTGGCTTTGATGAAATTAAAACCTGTGTTTTGAGTATTTGTAAATTGAGACCTCCATTAATATTTTTCGGCAAAATACATAATAAAACCTATATGAAAATAAAACAATATCCCTTAGGTTAAATTTTTTAATAAGTTTTACAATTTGTTTTACTCAAGTTATTATAATAATCTGGTTGAAGGTATATTGTATTACTCAGTTTTATATATATATATCGTGCATGGATTTCCATTGTAAAACACTTCCACTTCCATCACCATTTTAGACCAACAACTTTGGTGATAGCTAAACTAAATTTGCTTTAATGTCGAAGAATTAAGTATAACTTAATTATATAATTTTAAGCCAAGTTTCTCTTAATTTTTTTTTTTTTTTTTTCAAATTCTCATAGATAATTACTATTTCATACAATTATGTCAACATCTTCATTGGGTATTTCCTAAAAGGGCCAGAAGGTTAGCACTCAAATTAGTTGTGTAGAGATTAATAGAATTTCCATATGTGGCCAAAATTTGAATGCTCATTTTTGCCCACTTATTGATGACAAAGTGTTCCAAGTCTATAAATCATGTTCTCAACTTCTAAATCATTGTAGTTTCAATAAAGGGAGAGATTTTGGAGTGATAGAAGGAAATAAGAGAAGAGAAGTAGATAGCTGGCATTCATTAGTTGAGTTGAGTTTTTTTTTTTTTTTTGTTAAATACCTTTGATCCTTGTGGTTTAATGATAAGTATTGAATTATTCGATTCAAGACCCCTTAATTTATATTTGTTTTGCCTAGTTTGTGTTGTAAATATAATGTTTTGTTATAGTTTTGTGTTTTGTCTTATTTACATGTTTTTAGTTTTATAATTGTTTTATTGTTTAGTTTTATTTTAAATGGGGCATATGACACGTGTCAGTTTCTCAAAGGTGCTGACTTAGACTTTCGTCAATTTTTGGACAAAAATACTATCTTTGTTTTTAGCCATAAACAGTATACCATTTGTGATACAAAATAAATTACATGGGGCAAAATGGTATCCAACAATTTTTTTGTTTTTCTTTTCTTCTACGCAGCGTTGCGTGGCTTAGAAAAGTTGAGTTGCCATATTGCAAAAAAGGACACTAACGTTGTTCAACATAGGGATGAGACTTAACCTTTTATAGTGGTTATGATGTAACTACCTTCATGTCACATTCCAGTGATTTCAATACAAGTACCTCCCACGATGGGCTAAACTTAAGCATCCAGTATCCCATAAATCAACATTGGTTTATTACGTAGTGGGCTTGATCACGATTATTAAGCTTGGAGCACATTAAACCGGTAAAGGAGTGGATCTCCGCTACTGTTATTTCTCATCGCTTGAATAGTTTGGTTTAAAAGGTTATTTTTCACGGTCGGATTAAATAATTTTTTTCTAGAATATTTGTTACCATTGTCTTAGATCTAGTCTGTTCGAATAAGATATACTCTTTAACTATTTTTGTACATGGGTTAGTAGAAGATGAAAGTTATAGGTAACACTTTATTGTAAGAAATTTATTTGTATTTATGGCTATGTAATCTCATAGCATATGACTATGATTTTGCAGAGCTTTATGCTCGTAATTTAATCAATGAAATATTCAGATCTTTCATCTTTTTTTTTTTTTAAAAGTCCCCTTTAATTTATTAATGCGTTTATCGAATTCTCATATATAATTACTATTTCATACAATTATGGCAAGATATTCATTGGATATTTACTAAAAGGCTCATAAGGTTAAAGCAGTCAACTAGTTGTGTAGATATTAATGGAATTTCTATATGGGGCCAAAATTTGAATCCTCATTTATGCCTACTCATTGATGACAAAGTGTTTCAGGTCTATAAATCATGATGCTTCATGAACTCAACATCTAAATCATTGTAGTTTCAATAGAGGGAGAGATTTTGGAGTGATAGAAGGAATTAAGATGAGGAGAGTTATAGTAATGATGATGGTGCTAATTATGCTTGTGCTTGTTGTGGCACAAGATGATAATCCTTCCCCTTCGCACCAACCACATAAACGTCTATGCGCTTTAAAGTGTGCTGCTAAGTGTTTCCTTAAGGAGAGGAAGAAGGGTTTGCAATACTTGCTTTGCTTTGATCTTTGTATGCTAAAATGCATGATATTTGTTTCAGATGTCATCTATAACTGTACCTCTACTTGTGCACAATCAATGCCCACCAGTTTCGACCCAGGTATATATATATTGGAAAAATTTCACAGAGCATTCATATCTTTTATCACTTTTTTGTAATTATATTTTTAATTTTTTTTTAAAAAAATATTTTTGTAAAATCTGTTAAATCCTGACCAACACTTAAATCCTTGCAAATTTTTTCTTTTTTATAAAAAAAGTAAAAGTATTTTAAGAATTTTGACATCTCTCAGTTTCGATTTAACGGAAAATTATAATGGATGTGTAAAATAAAAATATGGATACATTAAATTGACACGTTTTAAAGTTTATGGGTATTATTATAAAAGTGATGAAAGATTAGGGGTGGTAAGTGATGTTTTCCTAGTATTTATGATATATAAAATCACTAAATTCACATATCTATAAATTTATTTTTATTATCAAATTATATTCTTGTGTTTTATATTTGGCAAATGCTGATAAAGTGGAAGCTTATGAGGAAACTTGCTACAACAATTGCAAGAATAATTATTAGCTTGTATTCGCAATAAAAGAAAGAAGAATGAATAAGCTTTACATCAATTAGTAAGATTTCATTTATAAAAGTTTAAGTACAAGTAGCATTTTTTATAAAAGAAAGAGAAGAATGAGATTCATATAAAGACTAGTTAATGTTTCCAATATTATGGGGCGTGTTTCGTATATTTAAGTTGTGAGCTGTATTTTCTTATTATTTTTGGCTATATAGTTATAATGCAACTTGTGACTTTCGAAAACAAGTATAGTCTATTTTTATTTTTTTGACCTTTATAATATGCTCCGTTTGTTTGGGAGTAAAATATTTTGTATTTTTTTGTGTTTGGTGCAACCGAAAATGATGGTCAACAAAAATCATTTTCAGTTTAACCGTAAAAGCCTCTTTAATTTTTTGACTCTTCATTATTGCATGCACATTTGTGGCAATCCGTCACCGTCGGGTATTGGAGTTTGTTGATAGCCCAAATCTATCGTCGAAGGTCTCCGAATTTTGTTATCTGATTGTCAAAATCATGCGACTGCCTCCGGAATTCGGCCTGTGCTGCCGCCGTGCTGGAATCTGAAAATTTCTGTCTGAACCTGGCCAGTGCCGTCTGATTCCAGTGAAAGTTTTCCCCGAATTTAGAGAAATCTTTTTTTTTCTGAAATATGATTTCGTTGAAAATATTTTACGATGAAAGATATTTTACATCGAAACAAACGAAGTATAATTTGAAGGGATGAATGTTTATAATTCTGAAATCAATTATAAGATAATTATGGCTAACAAGTAATTAATTGAAACAAACTTATATATCCATCCATCCACAAAATGCTAGCAGTGGCGAAATCTTTTTCTGCAAGGATCAAGATTGTTGTGCACAGTCTACCGCTTGCCGTTGAAGCGCCAAGTTTAGACATGGAAAAATTGAATCGATATTTTCACAGAGGGGGAGCATTATATTTATATACACATTTAAATTTATGAAATAAAATGTTATCACGAAATAGCTCCTCTGAATTCGCATGAAATAGGAAGGATATACTGTAAAAAAATAAAAAAAATAAAAAAAATTCACTTACTCTCATGATGTATACTTTTGCAATTATATTTTCAAAGTTTAAAAATTGTAAATGTCAGCATCCTATAGTTTAGTTATTTTTAATCATACCCATACTATTAGGGTTTAAGTTAAATCAAATGGTAAATATGTGAAATGTCCTTTTATATTATTCTATAACTTATAAAAATATATAATTACCTTAATTAAATAATTATTTTTTAAAAAAATACATGAAACTCACGCCCACCGTGGGTTAGCTAGGCCACTCATTGCAAATTTATTTATTTATTTTTTTTAAAAAATAAGGATATTTTGGCATATTTTTAAGGATTTTTTTTTTTTTTTGAACGGAAATTTTGCATCTTGCATATAGAGGTTAAAAAATAGTGACCCCAATACAGGGTTTGGGGGCCTGAAAGCTCCCTACAAACAATGAAAAAAATACTTAGGCGAAATTTCTTCCAACCAAACACACTCAACCTTATTATGTATAGCCTCTCTTCCTAACTGAAGAGCTACTTTGTTTCAAATTTTAGGCATTTGAACAAACTTTGTAGCCCAAAAGAAAATAAGATCCTGTTGAATACTCTCAATAAAATGGCCAGCAGTGATGTAGTTGGGTGAATTCTGATTGATCTCTTGGACCACTTGACTAGCATCACCCTCAAGAATAACATCAAAGAAGCCAACCTCTCGACAAAACTGGACTGCATAGTAGGCCGCCATTGTCTCAACCATCTTGGGAGCCACTTGCAATTGAAAAGGGATGCTTCTAGCCCCCAAAAAATTCATTCCAATTCAGTTTTATAGCACCGTGGGGAGGAGGGTTCCACCTATCAGTCACTATAGCAGGGATGGACTCCCCATTCTGCGTTAAAACCCTTGCTGCATTGCGGCACCTCTTGAACTCCTCCCGAGACTTTGAGGCATCCGTAAGAATAACACTAGGAGGGGTAAAAACCCCTTCAAAAATAAACCGTTACCTCCTCAACCATAATGAAGGGTATAATTAGAAGAGTTAAAACATTAAATACCGACCTTATAAATTTTGAATGGTACGCCTATTATACATATGTGAATTTATTTTATTTTATTTTTTAAAATATGGAAGAGATCTTGTTCCGACCAGACGGTGCGGTTAGAGAGTTCGAAACGAGGCCGTTTCGAACAAAGTGACAAATACTCACTGAAACTCTCTCCCTTCGCTCTCTATCTTCAACTTTTACACGGAACAAGCTCTCCAGCTGCATTCTTCAATCGCTCAACAAGCTACAAGCCCATGCTCTCACGCTCACTCACTCTCTCGTCTTCAGCTTCTTCACCCAACAATGTAGCATCATAAAGAACACTTCCATTTCCTTCAACGTTCAGGCACAAACCTCCATGGCTTGCCAATGCCTTCTTCCTTTCTCTTCTTCACTATCCAAGATCCCTAAACCCCCAAGGCCATTCCATGTCTACTCCTCAATTTCCTCCCAAATTCACACTCCATCCCCTGACGATGATGATAATTACAATAAAACCAAGAAGCAACCCCAGCTCAATCTCCTCAACCTCTCCGCAACCCTCACAATCATCTCCGCCTCTCTCCCCCAACCCGCTATCGCCGCCGTACAAAAGCGCTCGTCCAAGAAAACGAAGCCGAAAAAACCTGAAGCCCTGACTCCGGAGGAGCTCAAATCCTGGGCCCAGGGACTCCCAATAATATCGAACCGCATTCCCTACACCCAACTGTTGGAATTCACGAGAGAGGGGAAGCTCAAGCATGTAATCAAGCTGAGTAGTAATAGTTTACGGCACCGGACGGAACCGGTCCTGGTGGTTCTCGAAGATTCTAGGGTTTTAAGGACGGTTTTGCCATCGCTGGATGGGAATCAGAGGTTCTGGGAATCCTGGGACGAATTGAATATCGATTCGCAGTGCGTCAACGCGTATACGCCTCCGGTGAAGAAGCCGGAGCTGCCTTCCCCGTACTTGGGGTTTCTGGTGGGAGTGGCGAGTGTGCCGGAGTTCATGTTGGGGCTGATGAGGCCGAAGAAGGAGTCGAAGAGAGCAATGGAGATGAGGAGGATTAGGGAGGAGCTGAAGAGGGAAAAGAAGGAGGACCTGGAGAGGATGAGGACGGAGAGAGAGATGATGGATACGGCGATGAGGGTGAAGAAGAAAGAGGAGGAGAAGAGGAGGAGGAGGGAGCTGATGAAGAAGAAGCACGAGAAGTCGTTGCTGGAGTCAAGGGAGAACTACGAGAACATGGCCGATATGTGGGGCAGGTTGGCACAGGATCCAAATGTGTCCACTGCACTCGGATTGGTGTTCTTCGTGATATTCTACTGGACGGTTGTGCTTAGTTATAGGAAGCAGAAGAAGGATTATGATGATAGGTTGAAGATCCAGAAGGCGGAGGCGGAGGAGAGGAAGAAGATGAGGGAATTGGAGAGGGAGATGCAGGGGCTTGAGGGTGAGGGTGAGGATGAGGAGGAGGGTGAGCAGGGGAAAGGTGAGAACAATCCGTATTTGAAGATGGCTATGCAGTTTATGAAGTCGGGGGCTCGTGTTAGGCGAGCGCAGAATAAGAGGCTGCCGCAGTATTTGGAGAGAGGTGTGGATGTTAAGTTTACAGATGTTGCGGGGCTTGGGAAGATACGGCTCGAGCTTGAGGAGATTGTGAAGTTTTTCACGCACGGGGAAATGTATCGGAGGAGAGGAGTGAAAATACCAGGTTAGATTCTGTCAAAGCTATGCTGCTTAGTTAATGGGATACTGTTAGTGCCTTTTGAAGTTCAACTAAGAAATATTCATCTGATACTTGTTTGGAAGGAAGTATTGGTGCATCTCTATTTGTTTAATAAATTTTGCTTATTTGGTTTCAAGTGCTTGAACAGGAGTGCTTTTAATGACGTTACATTGTCTGTTTGGCATATTTTGATCAGATGAATCATCACTCCTTTTTCTCCTAGTTCTGAGGAGTGATTTTCATCCAAAAACACTTGAGAGCAGACTTATGGGTATAGATGCTTTTGTAGGTCAAATTTTAGCCCTTTAACTTTTAACAAGAAGAATTTCCTTGTCAGTCCATTCCTGATGGGCCTGATGACTCTGAGGCGCATTAAACCAATTTTTTATATATACCAGTTGCAGAGTGGAAGGGAAACTTGGTTGGAATGGAGAAAATCTGGGTGTTGTACAATGAGAAACCATAGTATATATATGTTTATCCTACCCTTCTGCTCTCTGATATTCTAACTTTATTCTTGCTTTGCGCTAAAACTGGTCAAGAGATCAATGAATGATCTTATTGTTATTTGAGATTAATTTCATTTTGAGGTTAGTGACACAAGTGTTTTTGCCACCTAGGTTCAGATAGGGCAATTTTTATTGTTATTTATTTATTTATTTTTATCTACCTTTTCCTTTTCTCCCCCCTTGGCCTGCCTATCATATTCGTAGCTTCTCCAACCTGAATTTAGTCACCGTTTATTTCCTGCGGAGGGAAAGAAACGATAAGAGTTTTGAGGACAGAGAGAGAACTTTGGAGGAGATTAAGTCTTTATTTTTCAACATTTTGTATCTTTGGACAACTGCTTATGTTTCTCCTTAAGTGATTTAGTTATCATAATTTTCTTGTTCTTTTTGCCTCTACTAGTTAGGTAGTTGCTCTTGTATACTTCATGTGTGCATGGGAGCGCGTTACGCTTTTAATGATATTTTGATTACTTATAAAAAAAAAAGGAAAAGATTTTTCTTATTTTGTCCTAGAAGTGGCTACATATACCTTCTCGGTAAGTTTGACAACCTCTCAATAACTCATCCATCTATGCAGTCTGAATTCTAAGATCTTTTCATATGGCTGTTTTAGGTATTTCCTTGTCATAGAGTTTCATCATTCTTCATGCAAGGTCCTAATTTTAATGAAGTTGCATTCCATCTGTTTATTTGTGCTTATCCTAAAAACTTGTTTCTGGATGCTTGGGGATCTATGCCTTTAGGATTGCAATTTAAGCCTTATGTTTGCATGCAGCTAAAATGATAACAAGGTAATGAGGTTTTTTCAGGTGCCTAGCTTGACTGATAGTCTTCTGGGTTTTTAATTAAAGACCTGGTTCAAGCTTTTGAAGCGATTAACCAGCCGCTTCCTCATATCAAGTTTGCTTTTCTCTTGAGTGTTTATACCTCAAAGTGGGAGTAATTTTATTGATTTCCACCTTCTTACTTATCAAAAAAAAAATTTATTGATTTCCACCTCCCTCAGATTACATTTTTCTTTTATGCAATTGTTACTAGTTACTAGCTTTTAGGGGTTGCATCCTTGTGTACGTCCTATGTCTGTGGATGGCATTCCTTTCTCTTTTCGTTCATCAGAGATGGACAGAACGCTAGCACCTGGAGTTGAACCTCCCATTGAGGATAATTTTTTGGGTTTGGGTGGTTGTGAATCAGACAAGGATTCATCACAGCTTGACAATGAGATGGGTCAGTCGATTAAGAAGAAAGTAATAGGATCACAGGCAAGGGTGGGTGAAGCCAGCTGTTTGGGTGGTGCAGATTCTTCTAATCTGGATGGGTTGGATGTGTGTGGTGCAGGTAAGATTGGTGTGATAGGTTCGAAATTGGCTCTTTTTACCAAGGATGAGCCCCTTGTGTGTGAACCTTTGAGCTGCTGCTCTCCTTTGGCTTATAGTTGGGTTTTGCAAAAGGTGAAGGTCATTCGGCATGTAGTTGGGCTTTCTTGTGAAGGGTTTGAAGGACAATTTTTGGCGTTCTTCACAGCCATTGAAGCAAGTCATAATCAGGAGGAGTGTTATTCCAATTCCAAATCAGTCATCAGAAGTCTTAGAGAGTTGAAAAGGTTATCTTGCTCTATCAACTCTGACTCTACGAGTGGTTGTTCAAGCCATAGCAAAGTTAAGGGGATGGGTTCCTTGGTTCATTCATGAAGCCCAAAATTTCATCATGGAACGTAAGAGGTTTGAATGATGGGGAGAAGCGTCTTAGAATCTGAAATCTACTTAGAGAATAGAAGGCAAATGTTATATGTTTCTAGGAGACCAAAATGGAGAGTATGTCCTACTGTTGTGCGTAGCTTTTGGGTTTTTAGTCATGTAGATTGGTGTTGTTTAGACTCCGGGGAGAGTCTGATGGTGTTTTGCTTATGTGTAATAGGAGGGTGGTGGAGAAAATTGATGGGTGCGTTGTTGAATTCTCAATGGCCATTTCTTTCAAAAATGTCGAGGAGGATCATTTTGCTTGGGTGTTTGTGGGTGTTTATGGTCCAAATGCCAACGATGATAGAAGGTATTTGCGGGATGAACTGGCTGGTTTGCTAAGTTGATGGGACTTACCCTGGTGTATCAGTGGGGTTTTCAATGTGACTCGTTTTCCGAGTGAGAGATCAGATGAAGCTTGTATGTGTCCAGCTGTGTTGGAGTTTTCCGATTTCATTTCTGATCTGGGACTTATGAACATTCCCCTTGTGGTTGGAGAGACCCTTTGAGGATGATTATGAGTACTTCCCATTAGTGGAATATTAACATTCTCAGAGCTGCTCACGACTGGAAAATGGATCTCTTTACCTCTCTCTTCACTTTGTTGTTTTCCATTAAAGTGAGACGGGGTGGTGATGATAAGCTTCATTGGATTCCTTCTAGAAGAGGGTTGTTTGATGAAAGATCTTACTATAATGTTCTTGTCCCTATGATAACACTCATTTCCCTTGTAAGAGTATTTGGCGGAACAAGGCTCCCTTGAAAGTGACTTTCTTTGCTTGGTTGGCTGCCTTAGGGAAGATCTTCATCATAGATAATTTAAGGAAACGACATATCATTGTGGTTGAGTGGTGTTGCACGTGTGAGAAGAATGGGGAGTTAGTGGACCATCTTCTACTTCGCTGTGAGATTGTAGGTGCTCTTTGAAATACTATCTTCAGGAGTGTAGGGTTGGCTTGGGTAATGCCTAAAAGGTTGGTAGATCTCTTTGCTTGTTGGAAAGTGCTAGGGGTAGGTTGTAACTTGATGCAGTTTAGAAGATGATCCCGCCTTGCCTTATGTGGTGTATATGGAGGGAAAGAAATGATCGTAACTTTGAAGACCATACGAGGACCGTAGTGGAAGTAAAGGCTTTATTCTTTTAGACTCTTTTTCTTCGGGCTGCTGTTTCAGATTTTAGTATTTCGAACTTTCATTTTTTCTTAGATCTCTTCTCCGCTATTAGCTTGGCTTCTCTTTTGTATACTCCTTGTGCACTTGGGTTGCGCCTTTCCATTTTTTAAAGAATTTGCAATTACTTGTCAAAAATAGAAAGGGAAAAAAAGGAAGAATTTTTTCTACCGTTCATATACTTTCTTTAGTTGTTTCTCACCACACATTTCCTTTTTATTCTTCCCTTTTCAGAAGGACCTTGGTGATATAAGCCTCAGACACAATTCGGAATATATCTTTTTCACACACACAAACAAACATGAATATTATGCTATTTTCATCACTGTTTGGTCCTTGGCCATACCATACTTCAAAAGATCTTTTAATTCTCAAGTAGTATGTTTTTTGTTGTAAAAGATTTACCCTTGCAGTGGCTTGTGTATAACTTATTTTAGCTAGAATTTGTTTCTTAATCAGGTGGCATACTCCTTTGTGGCCCCCCTGGTGTTGGGAAGACTTTACTGGCAAAAGCTGTGGCTGGAGAAGCAGGCGTTAACTTCTTCTCAATTTCTGCCTCTCAGTTTGTGGAAATATATGTTGGTGTCGGTGCTTCTCGTGTCCGAGCACTTTACCAAGAAGCAAGGGAAAACGTATGTTTTTTTTTTTTTTTTGGGGAGGGGGGGGGGGGGGGGGGGGGGGGGGGGGGGGGAGAGGAATAATCTTCTTTGCAATAATAGGTTTGAGTTATCCAATTGCCAGTAATATTCTTGCATCACTGGGTATCAAATGTTGACATATTTTTTTAATCCTCATTTTCTTTTACTGCTTTCAAGAAGAGAGCAACATGTTTTCCTGATGCCACTTCTTTCTTTATCTCATTTCTCATGACATTTTTCTACGTTCCCAGCTTGCAATGTTCTTATCAGAGCTGAACGTATTTTTAACACGTAGTTATCTTTGTTTTGTTTTGCACAGGCTCCATCTGTTGTCTTCATTGATGAACTGGATGCTGTTGGAAGGGAGCGTGGTCTGATTAAGGGTTCTGGTGGACAAGAACGTGATGCTACTCTTAATCAGGTGGGCTACAGCATGGATTTCAATTCAAAAATCTTGTACTGTTCTTCTATTTGTTAATTGATGTTCAATGCTGTGTTTATGCTGCAGCTCCTTGTCTGCTTGGATGGATTTGAAGGAAGAGGGGAAGTGATCACCATTGCTTCCACGAATAGACCAGATATTCTAGATCCAGCCCTTGTGAGACCTGGACGGTTTGATAGGAAAATATATATCCCTAAGCCTGGCCTTATAGGTCGTATTGAAATATTGAAGGTACTGGTTCCTAACCTGAATCTTCATTTACATTTAGAATTCTGTATTTATGGTGTTTCACGATTGCCATGCAGTCTCCTTTCAATACTTTTCTATCAATTTCCAGTTTTTACATTTTTACAATTTGTTATATTTTCCTGGTTGTAGGTTCATGCCCGTAAGAAGCCAATGGCCGAAGATGTGGACTATATGGCTGTTGCTAGTATGACTGATGGCATGGTTGGTGCAGAGCTAGCCAACATAGTTGAGGTTGCTGCTATCAATATGATCCGTGATGGAAGGACCGAGGTACTCTTTTTCTAAATATTGAACTTTCTTTGGTTTCCTTCTTCTTTCTTTCTTTTTCTTTTCTTTTCTTCTTCTTCTTCTTCTTTTTTTTTTTTCCTTTTATAAAAGTCTTTTTAATTTTTAAATAGTCTTTTTAATTTTTAAATAATATCATTTGGCATTGAGTGCAGTTACACAGAAATTAATTTTTTTTTTAAAATGTAGTAGTGTAAACAAAAATGTGAAAGCAAACTTTATGGATGCAACTTTTAACTGCAAAGATGGTAAAGAATTTGATGGTTATGTAGCAAGAACACTCCAATATTAACTGCCTTCGTAGCCCATGCTAGGGAAATTACCTTGAAAGATTTTGTATCCCAATGTCTTGTGCTTTATAATTCAAATTCCATTTTATTTTGCATTAAAGTTAATTATATGAGCTTATATAATTTCTATGCGTGTCACCATTCATTGAAACCGACTTATCACACAATAAGAAACTTACAAAATTTTAATGTGCTCATACTAGTGCAGCTGGTTTCTTTAGTATTTTACTTTTTTATACTTTTAGTTTTTTAATTTTTTACACTAACAAAAGGGCCTGGTGTTCTAACAATTGCCCCTTTGGAACACTTCACGGTGGTGTCAATAAAGATCTTTTGTTCTTGTGCAGATTACTACTGATGACTTGTTACAAGCTGCACAAATAGAAGAAAGAGGAATGCTAGATAGAAAGGAGAGAAGCCTGGAGACATGGAAGCAAGTGGCAATTAATGAAGCAGCAATGGCTGTTGTAGCCGTGAACTTTCCTGACCTTAAGAATATTGAGTTTGTATGGTCCTTAAACTCAATCCTTTTCACTTTTTTCTGCCATATAAATTCGCATAGCTATGTGTAGCTGCTTTAGTTTACATCTCTTTTCTTTTGGTCAGAATTGGAACTGAGTTGAACCCATTAATGTCTTATTTTAAACTAAGACCTATAGAGTTACAATTTTGTTTTTGATAATTAATAAGTTTAACTAGAAAATCACATTAAGGTGTGCCACCCTTGCATGAACACCCAAAGCAAATTTAACATCTAAAATTCGAAACATGAAAGGCTGCTACACATTCAAAAAGGAGTACGAAGTAGTAGCTGCTGTCCAATCATAAAGAGATGTCAAGAACAAAAACTCCTTCATTACCGGTAATTTGCATCTCTCAAAAGTGTGTGCATTCATTTCTCTCCAAATACACTACATTAAACACAAGGAAATTACCTTCTGAATTTCTCCACTTCATTGTCAACCAAAGTTTCCTTTACCTACAATAGTTTTCTACAGTTTACCACTTAACTTTTTTCATATCAGTTTTAGATTCTTCTAGGCACTTATGAATTAATTTTGCATCAGTCAGTGTAGATATCTATCCTTATTTCGTTGCTGTTTATGTGTAGTCCATATGAAAATCTTAACAAGTTGTGCTACATGTTGGTTCTCTTGAACTAAAACTGCACCGGAAAAGCAGCAAGTGTCTAAGTGAAAAAAGAGGTACATGGAGGCTTATTAGAATATGGGAAGAATTAACGAAGAATGATATGTTAATAACAATGCAGCAGAAAAGTATGATTTTAGATAGGATAGAATGACGAAAAAGATACATGTAGCCAATCCCAATTTATTGGCAAGGGTCTGTAAAGCCGACTCCAATTTGATTGTGATTAAGCCTTAGTTGAGTTGAGAAAATGAATCAAAGTAGAGTCAGTTTGAAGCTAAAAAAGAAATAGTAAAAGAGTCCAATAGGTCTGATATACTCGCTCAGGATATGATAAATTCTAAACAAGTCAGTGCTCTGTTCTTCGTTCCTCCTTGTGGCTCGACTGCTAGTTTCTTCTCTGGATATTTCTCGTTGACCCAACTTTAAAAAAAAGAAAAAGAAAAAAAAAGGGAGAAATATGCAAAATCAAAGAAATTCCTTGAAATTTAGAGAATACGTAATACATGTAACACATTTTTCTGCTTATATTTTAAGCATTCCTGATGAATATGAATAGGAGAATCTTGGTAAAAATAGAAAACTAATGTTGGAAAGGACTTGGGCCAAGGTAGCAATAGAAACAGCAATGATTTGATTGAAAGTATCATCCTGGATGGAGCAGAATGGCAAAGAAGTAGTACACAGCCAAAACTAAACTTTGGTATGAGGCTGTCTTGGGTTGAGTTTTGGATGGTTGTGTTCGAGTTAAACCATATCACTGTAAAATACTAGGAGAAACTGATTTATTGGGTGCAGCTCCTAGTGGTTTTTAAAGTAAAAAGTTAAACATGATCAGACAAGTGTGGAATAAAACTTGGAGAGAACTTTTAAGTACATTTTAGACTAATTTTTATATTAATGTGTGAAGAACATGTCTACTCATATAAAGGACAGTCAGAATATGACAGGCACTTTATGTGTGTAGCTTAAGCTTTTGGGCATCACAGATGATTGGCTGTTGAAGGTTGTGTTGCATGACATTTATATAAGCCTTACTTATCAAAAAAAAAAAAAAAATTATATAAGCCTTATTTTTTTCTTGACAAGTAGTTAGGCAGAATACGATTCCTTTGAGGGTGGCCTTTTTTTATTGGTAGGCTGAGTTAAAATATAAAATAAGAAATTGCAAAATAAAATAAAGATATATATATATATATATATATAGTCTTTCTATATAGAAATAGAAGAGGAGATTTTATGAAAAATGTAACCGATTCTTTCCTTTCCGTGGGTTACTAGTCATTTGCCGGGAGTTTTGTGTTTAATACCAATATTTTAGCAACAAATCCAATAAATCTAAAAGGAATGGGGAGTCCATGGACCATCGTCTGCTTCATTGTGAGATTGCTTGTGCCATTTAGAATGCTTTTTTTAGTCGATTTGGGTTGTCTTAGGTTATGCCTAGACGAGTAGTCGATTTGTATACTTGTTGGTGGATTGTTGGCAGCACTCGAAGTCTTGCTGTGTCGAAATGGTGCCTTTGTACATTTTGTGGTGTCTTTGGAAGGAAATGAATGATAGAAATTTTGAAAACCGTGAGAGGACTTTGGAGGAGAATAAGCCTTTATTTTTCTAACATATTGTATCTTTGGATAACTGCTTTTATTTTTCCTTTAGTGATTAGTTTTCATATTTTTTTGTTCTTTTTGCCACTACTAGTTAGGTGGCTTTTCTTGTATACTTCCTATGTACTTGGAGACGCCTTATGATTTTAATGATTCTCGATTACTTGAAAAAAAAAAATTGCATAAGCCCTAAACTTTATTGAATATTAAACCGTTGCAGCTCTAATTGTCCCCGAGAAATTTGCATCATATTCTGTACCTTTTGGAATTCTGGACTGTCATTGGATTGATCAACTTAAAATTTAACCCATTAATTTTTTTGCTCTTATTGCTGCACATCAATTATCCCTGATTTGGTTCTTGCTCTTCCAGATGAATTTTCCTGTTTACTTGTGTAACAATGACTGGAAAATTACTGACAGTTTATTGTGCTGATGCAGGTCACAATAGCTCCTAGAGCTGGAAGGGAGTTGGGTTATGTTCGAATGAAAATGGATCCGATTAAATTTAATGAAGGAATGCTCACGTATGTGTTCATTTGTTTTCCTTAGTCCTTTCTTGGACTAGGAAATGTTTTAGAAGTTAGTGAGCAATAATAATATTACTGTGATCAATACCATACTGTCCTTAAGGGATGTGCACTTACAGGAGTCTGTTGCCTCCAGTAATACCCCCTTTTTTTTTTTCTTTTTTTTTTTTTTTTTTTTTTTCACTTGGTTGTTTGTAGTAATTGTATTAGAAAATCATGTTTGTTGTTATATATGTGTGTGCGCGCACTTACAGGAGTCTGTTGCCTCCAATACTTCTTTTTTTTTTCACTTGCTTGTAGTAATTGTATTAGAAATCATGTTTATTGTTCTATATATATGTGTGTGTTTCTTTTGTTTTTCACTCTTGTTTCTTAATGCCATGCAGCCGGCAATCCCTCCTGGACCATATAACTGTTCAACTAGCACCACGTGCTGCTGATGAGATTTGGTATGGTGAGGGTCAGGTAAGAAAACCTTCAACTGTTCATATGCAAATGATTCAAAATCCTTGGAGGGAAGAAATTAAGTTGGATGCTTTAAAGGACCTCTTTCTATGTAAAACTGATTTGTTTCCTTAAAGATACGTATGAGCTGATGTCTATAGGGAGGATCCTAATGGAACTGTTGACAACAATATTTTTTTTTTTATTGGGAAGTATCTTATGATACTTGGAAGTGGTTTTATAGATATATCTGTTGCTCATATTTTGGCAGATATAACTTCGGGGTTACAACAACATATTTTTGGAGAATAATGCTGGTGTCTCGTTTTACTTGAATGATTTTTTTTGTCATTGCATGGGATGATCTAATCAAGAAACTTATTGATGAGTGTCCACTGTGAAATCAAGATTTTTCCCCTCCCTTTGCAGTTTGGCTATATTTTCTAAACCAATTGGTCACAGATACGCGTGTTTCAAACGTTGCATCTTGCCTAAACATTCCGACATAGCTATGTATATGTGTGTATGCTTTAAGGAACATGTGCAAGTATACTTAGTGATTCTGTGAAGAAGCATGGATATTTTATGTGCATTGTCAAGCAGAACTTTCTTGGAGTGATTTAACTGTTAATGTCGCATCTTAAACATTAACCTGAAATTTCTTGAGCTGAAGAAAAGTGACCAATGTAGCTAACCCCTAGTTGGGATCGAGGGCTATGTTGAGTTGTGTTGGGAACTCCTTTTTCTGGTAAGGAGTTGAGTCTTTGCTATGGTGTTGCAATCATAAAATTTCTGAGAGTTCTCGCAATGCAATTTTCTTTGAAGCATGGTATTTTCAGTACAGTTTTAAGCCTGATTCTCACTTCTGGTTGTGACGGCTGTGCAATTCAAGAAGTAGAGGATCACAACTCAAAAGCTTTGTTAACCAGCAGTTTTTCAAAATAACTTCTCAAGTTATATATATATGGCTTCTATCAATCAGAAAATGTATCCATCATAGGAAGGGTACATTTTGTACACTAATATTTTTTCTGGTTCATATATTGCTTATCAAGATCTAGATGTTGTAGATATATTTTTCACTTTTTCGTTCTAAATCCAATGGTCTTAGTTGATCTAGTAATTAACACATTTTGATTACTCCAGATGAGTACGATATGGGCTGAAACAGCTGATAATGCTAGGTCAGAAGCTCGGACTTTTGTTCTTGGTGGCCTCTCTGAGAAACATCATGGATTATCTGATTTCTGGGTGGCAGAACGAATTAACGTAATGGTTTCTCTCTTTATCTTCCAATTTCTTCTTGAGGTTTTTCAGTTTTGGCATCAATCATGGTTTCAGTAAATTTTTTTTTTTTTTTTTTTGAATTTGATGGCCCCACTAGTTGCTTTAAAATTATTAAATGACTGGTGTGTAAATGTCTTTAAAATTATTAAATAACCTTAGATTTCTAATACTTGGTTCAGGTGGTGAAAAACCTTGTTTCTACTTTTTAGTGAGGCATGGCTATGAATTGTAGTCCTAATGCATTGTAATGCCAATCAATTTTCAGGAGATTGATTTGGAGGCATCACGGATTGTCAACTTGTGTTATGAACGTGCGAAAGAGGTAAATGAAGCACACATCACCAAACATTCTTTTGATATCCTTATGTGAAGAAAGTCACAATTCATTGTTTTGCATACCAGATTCTGCAGCAAAACCGAAAGCTTATGGATGCCGTGGTTGATGAACTTGTTCAAAAGAAAAGTTTGACCAAAAAGGAGTTGTTACACCTAGTTGAGTTGCATGGTTCCCTCAAACCAATGCCACCAAGCATACTTGACATCCGGACTGCAAAGCGTATGGAGTTACAGGAAAAGATAATGAAGCAAAACGAAGCAGCTGTAGGGAGCAATTTATGATGAGCAAGGTATTTAATCATAGAGCAACACATGAGTCAGGCTGGTGGATCAACGATTTTTGAGCCATCGCCGATGCACAATCTGTCTGTTGGTCTTTCGCATGGGCATATTCTTCAATGATCGTGTGTATTCTGCCCTAGTGAGCCTATCCATGGATCATATACGATTACTGCAGGCATGCTAGAAGAACTCTCAGAGAATTTTGACACCACACTAACTTACCTTACAATCTTGTTCCTTTTTGAAACATTTGTAATTGACATTTTTTACCCAGTTATATATCTATATGAATCTAATCTTTTCCACTTACATTGTCACACCCTAATCCCATAAGAAAGAAGATTCTTGTAAACATGTTACGCAAAGGAAGCTAAAATTCTCTTCATAATAACCAAAGCATTTACTAATACAAGGAACCACTACACTTATCTATCTTAAACTACAACTAAATTATAATGTCCTCCCAAACTCTAAAAAATTGCAATTAACTCTTCAAACTTTTACTTGGTCCCCTCTGTTGTTAGGATTTTTTATCAAATCGGACGGAAGTTTTAAAACATGACCATAAAACTCCACCAGATAAAAAAAAATTAAAAAATTTATATGTATATTTACAAAAAAAAAGAAAAGAAAAAACTTGTCATTGGTCTCATCCGCTTGGCCGTGTTCCATGGCCAGCAAAGTTTGTTTGTTTGTTTTTTTTTTTTTTTTTTAATCCAAGGACATAATAGTATTTTCACACTATTTGACATGTTATTCTTTTCTTTCTTTTCTTTTCTTTTTTTTTTTTTTTTTTTTTGGTGTAATTTAATAATAAATCATAATGAAGGGGGCTCAAGTGAAAGGTTTTTTTTTTTTTTTTTTTTTGGGTGGGGGGGGGGGGGGGGGGTGCAAGTTGTAAAAGTTTAAGGGATATTGCAATTTGAGTGTAAGTTTGAGGGAGTAAATGTAATTTTCTCCTAATGTAACTTCCTCAAATTTAAAAGCTAAACATTAGCTAATATTTACAAGGTAACAACCATAAATGACCGATTGTTATACTTGAAATCAACTAAAATCTTTTCATTGTGCATACAAGAACCTATTATAAACTATTTAAATAATAAAAACTTTAATTCTTTAGCACCCCTAATTGCCTAGATGTCTCACTCCTTACCTTCGAACGGATGGGAACAAGCTAATTTGTCTAGATTTTCATTGTTCAGACTTCTATTGACAGTCCATTTCGACCCATCTCATGGTCACCCCACTAAGAACGGCCACACGACCACTCATTTTTTTTTTTTTAAAAAAAAAAAACTTTTTTTTTCCTTTTTTTGTGTTTTTTTTTTTAAACAAGAAGACAGTTCTACATCTTGTGTTTTTTCAAAATAAACATGTTTAATATTTATTTATTTGAAAACAAAACCAAATATGTAAATTTTTTTTAAAAATTTAACCCTACATAAAATGTTTTCTCAAATATAGACCCCACAAAAAAAATAAAAATAAAATACTTTCATCTTTATATCATGTCAAAAAATACTTTTAAACCAAAAACAAAAAAGCACTTTTCAATACCTTTATCAAACTTACCCAAGTCTATCCTCTTATCTAATTTCTTTTCAAAACTCTTATCTTTCTTATTTTTTATTTTATTTTTGTAAGTATCAAAACTCTTTTCTTTATTTATTTATTTTGTAAGTATCAAAACTCTTATCTTTATAATACATACTTTGACTTTGTCCAGTTGATTAATTCCTGAATCTATGTATGGTTAGAACTTGAGTGCAATCGTTTTGTCACACTTTATGTACGCCCGGGGAATTTTCTTTCACTTATTTGATGTTTTGATGACTAAAATCTAAATCCTCCGGTATGAATTTTTTTAAAAAAATTGTACACAATATTTCCATTTTAATCAAGTTTAAATTTGAATAATGATCTGCCCAAGTTGAATATTGTATTATTGTTCTCATAAAGTCTCTTCCAACGATGAGTAAGCTATGAGAATTCGTAACCGAGCGAGGACTTCACCTCTTAACCGGAAAAGAAGCTTGATCGAGCTTCTTCCGGCCTATTTTGCTTAATTTAGAAAATTAACGGTAAGACATTAAAGAATCTCATAAGTCTCTTGTCAAATACAAAATTTGACAATAAATTTCTACAACGCACCCTTAGATTCATCTTTGCTTATCATTTCTTTCATCTTTATTATTAGTTATCTTAATCGGTATCTATTGCAACTTAGTAGTCCATATCAGTACGTAGAAGTCTATACAAATAAGGAGTTCACTTAAGTGAGTGAACTCCTTATTTGTATAGACTTCTATAATTTTTTTTTTTTTAAAAAAAAAAAAAAAAAAAAAAAAAAAAAATCAGTCACGGACTTTTCTAAAATTTTACCGAAAAACCAGGATAATTTGGTACTTGAAATGTTGAAAACCGTAAATGACCCTCTAAATCCAGATCAGCTCCACTCCTTTTGAAAAGGTTATCGAATCCAAGTCTCCCGGGACTTTTGGAATCTGGCTAACAGGAGCATAACCGCCACGTCCCACCACGTTTCTGAGATAACCGCCCACTATCTTCTCCACGCCAATTTGCCACTTATTCCTCTATACCAATCTATTATATATATATATATATATATGGCTAACTCTTTTCATTAACCAATATTGCATTGCCAAACTTTTTCAGTACAATTTGCTTAACCCTACTAGTCTTGAGCAAGAATGAAGAACACGAGCATGGCATCTCTCTTGGGCATCTTCTCCGCTTCTGCGGTGGTCATCTTGGTCGCCATGAGCGTGGCGGTCATGGCTGTGAAAGAATTCAAAGTGGGCAATGACTTGGGTTGGATGGAACCTGATGCCAACAACACTGCAATCTATAGTCAGTGGGCTGAAAGCCACAGATTTCATGTTGGAGATTCTCTCTGTGAGTTTGCTACATTAATGAGTTCCTTTCTTTTGGCATTTATCTTTAAAAGTGACTCGTATCTTGTTTAGAAATTAATAAAAAGAATCAAATGGTGACGGATTCATCCAAAAAATCAGTATCTACAAAAAATCTTATCGATTCATCCAAGAAAAAAAAATCTTATCAAACATACCTACACTATACATATCTTGTTTTGGCCGGGTTTACGTTTATCTTTATCTTCTTGATATATGTTGATCTGCATGAGAGGTAGTTTGTTCTGGCTTCTGATGATGACTCTGTTATGATATGTGCTATTATTTGCCATCCTTTTGCTTGGATTTAGATATCATGGTGGGTGGTCATCAAAAAACAAAAAATTTATTCATTTCTTTTGGTTTATGCAAATCTTTCCCGATATATTTATATTACATATGGTTACTAAAATTAACTTTGTAGTGAGAAAATTTGGTTGCTTAAGGTTGCATTTGATTGGTCTGCTTGTTGCAGTTAATTTGTAACCTTTCTTTCAACTGAAAAAATGTGGAGTGTAATTGCTTTTGTATATCATAATTGATGGAGTTTTTGGCAATATTGAAACACAATTTCACAACCAAATATGATATGATATGATATGATATGCATCTTAAAACACTCTGTGTTCTTGGTACAGCTTTTGAGTACATGAATGATTCGGTTCTTGTGGTGGACAAATATGACTACTACCACTGCAACACAAGCGAGCCTATCACTGCCTTCAACGATGGGAAGAATACTGTAGTCAAGCTTGATAGGCCTGGGCCTTTCTACTTCATCAGTGGGGCTCCTGACCACTGCAAGAACGGCCAGCGGTTACTTGTTGATGTCATGTCTCCCCACGGACCGCACCCGATTGCTCCGTCTCCTCCGTCCACTGCCTTTCCCCCTGAGCCAGACAAGGGGCCCTCTCCTTCGCTACCACCAAGCTCAGGAGTTGTAGTTTCAGCCACGCTTAGTTCAGTCTTTATGGTTCTTATTGCCGGATTTGTGCCTCTTCTATGCTCTGCAATGTAGCTTCTTTTTATGCTATTTTTGAATGCTTTCGTTGGCTTTCTTAGCTTAGTTGGTTTTATTCACCATATATTGAACAATATTGCTGGTTTTATTATGTTTGACACTCTTGTTTAAATGTTCTTCTGTTTTCTTTGAGCTAGATCTGTTCAGTCAGTACTCTAGCACCAAAATTGATATTAGCAATGATACAATTGAAGGAAAAAACCATTGTTTCTTACTCCTGTACAACTGCTATACAACTGGATGACTCGTACTTGTATTAATAAAATAGCCGTGATAAACATTTGTAACCAATGTGTATGATCTTGAAAATGATAAGATTCAATCATGATTATGATTAAACTATTATGAATACATACAGCACTGCTCCTAAGATGATTAAGGGAGTCAGTAATTCAATCAAAGAACTTTGAGTTCTATCACATAGACAGTCAAAAATAAACTACTGTCGAATGTTTCTAAATTTGGGTGGGTGAAAATTCTCAGTAGGAGTGATATCCTTGACGTTGGGAACTCTCAAAATCTGAATTAAAAGAATATAAGCTTTTAATTCTGATCCCCCCCATTCTCTTTCTCTGTTTTTTCAATTTCTTCTTTCGACACCAATGCTCGACCAGCATTATAGTTAAACCGAAAAAAACTGTCCCCAGAGTTCCTCCACCAATCGACAGTGATACCACTAACACCCATTCTGTTCCCGCACCATGCGGAATGACGACCCATGTCGCTGCCACGTAAGCTGTTCCCATGAATGACACGGATACCCACAGGACCTTGTGAGCAACTGTGAGTATCATCATCTGAGGTTTCCTTTGGAAAGGGATGATGCTGACTAGAACGAGGACGATGGATAGAGAGGAGAACAATGCGATGTTATTGCTTAGCGCGAATACCTTGAACGCTATCGTTCTGCATACGATGGACTTCCCCTTCAGCAGTCCATCCTGATAGACGCCGCCAGGGGGGGTTACGCCGGCTGCAAATGTAACCGTGGCAATCAGAATGGCGACCAGTATAATTGTGTTCCTGGCATTCTGAACCGCCTCATTGTATGTCTCATCTTGCTTCTTTTGACGACTTCTATAAATTTCTGCTACTTCTTCCTGTCGTCTTTCGCTGAGATGTTTCGGTTCTCCCAAATTGGTCAGGGTACTGGCTGTAAGGGTGCTCTGAGTCTGCTTTGACGAGCACTCTGGTTCAGATGTGTTGTTATTCTCCTGAATTTCACACATCTTTTCTACTTTATGCTGGAATATTCTTTTCATATGGGCATTTCCACTGGCCCGGTCCAGGATGTCAAGGGCTGTCAGTCCTTTATGGTTCTGGATGCTAATATCAATTGTTGTTTTGTCGAACAAGTACTCCACAATCTGTAACAAATTAGGAAACAAACACATCAACATCAGCATCAGCATCGACGATCGACTTTAACCTTCATAAGACACAATCTTAACAATGTGTATATAAGCTTTTGGACACCTGCCCATATAAGTTTGTTTTTAAAGATAAATTATACCTAAGATTTGTATTATCTGGTATAAGAACCAACTACCCGTCGAGTTGGGATCGGATGGATTGCAGCTCTGTGGTCGAGTCACTTATAGGTTGGATTAAAATGTCTTGGTACTATGTATGAGTATAGTATTATGTCATTGAATACTAATATGTGAGTGGAGCCGTCAAAAGATAAATGGCTATCATCAGATCAATGTCGATAAAGTGGGCCGTCATGATTGTCGGATGCGGAGTGTAGTGGTATGTTACTATCCTAAGTATTCTACATAGCTTAAATACAATCTTAACCATGTATATATAAGTTCTTGGACCCTTTCTCATTGCAATCCGGTTTTCAAGAATGAATTCTATTTGAGGTTTGTATCAGACACCACACAACATAGACATGGGTATGATATATATCTCAGACACCACACAACGGCATAAAAGGTTTATCTGCACAACTTTAGGGCTTCATATGTGTCAAACGCATGCTCAACACAGAGCTGACTCCACCGTTGGCGATTCAAATAACACAAACAAGAATTATGGCAGGTAGCGTTTTCATTTCTCACCTGATGGTGTCCTCCAGAGACTGCAATATGCAAGATGGTGTTACCATATTGATCTGGACAGTGGAAGATACTGGTATCATTGAAAACATGCACCAAGTGAAAGAAAGCATCGCAGTGGTTGTATCGCACAATGAGATGAAAAACTGTCTCTCCCTTTTTTGTATGATGCTGAAAAGATGTTGGAGCCATCGACATGAATTCTTTTAGTATTGCAGTGTTGCCCTTCATCGCTGCCAAGTGCAAGGGTGTGTAACCATCATTATTAAATTGCAGAGCAAGGTCTGCGTCAAGCTTTAGGAGCATTCTTGTTATCTCCAAGTTCCCTCTATGACAAGAGCAGTGCAATGGCGAAAATCCATTTGTGTCAATCTTTTGAGCAAAGTTTGGGCACACATCTAAAATCTGCCGAACAATACCTGCATTTATATTACCAACTCTAAATTTTCACTAGATATGCAGAATTTAGATGAGAATTGAAATTTTTGCTGCAACTCATCAACATATTTAATTTGTTCAGATTTCATCATTAGGTGGACTTGGGAATGGATGATGGAGAATTAATTCTCATGTTAGATTGATTAGTGATGTTTTCATTAGGGAAAAGTTGGTTAATAGAGTAAGAATTCCTTAGTGTGCCCATATGGTACATGTATTTAGTACGGTTAAGTACTAAACACAAATTAATTAAGGGTACGTGTTTGAAAATTTATTCCAAATAAAGAGTTATTTGTGGAATCCTAATTGGAATAGAATTATTCCAATTTCCTTTATGGGATGAATAATTAAGGTAGTATTTAATTGAGGGCTCATAGCCTACTCTCTAAATAAATTAAAGAGCCCGTATATTCCACCAATATTATGGGCATAAAGCATGATAGACATAGAATAGAAGAAACCTCTTTCTCTGAAATTTTTTTCTTCAGGAATTTTGTTGCTGGGATTTAATTTTCTGCTTCAAATCCAAAGCAAGCTTGCACGAATATGACTTGAGCTATGTCGATCTAGACTATTTTTCACTGCATATTCTTATATAATTTATATTCTAACACGTGGTATCAAAGCCGCTTTCATGTTTGACTTTCTCTTGCGATCTCAAAACTGTTTACTTTGTGAAGGGTGTGCTTTAAGAGAGAATTGACTTGGGAAACGTAGAATTTGATGTTCTCACTTAGCATCACCCCCTTCGGAGTCATGCATAACAATCCTTAAATACCCCTAAGGTAAAATCCCATCATTTCAATCTAATCATAACACTAGCAAGTGTAATTTTGCTGGAGGTGTCTGGAGGAGTTAGTAAGCTCATTCGGACTTGACTAGGGTTTCAAATTTTTAACCCTCGAGACATCTAGACATCAGCGGCGGCCATTGCAAACAAACTATTATGTGCAGAAGTATTTTCGATCGTGGCAGCTTAATTTTCCTTTATTAAATTATTTTTTGAGGATATTTCTGTCTTTAAACGAAATTTAACGTCTAAAAATAAAATATTCCATTTGATTTAACGATATTCCCTAACGGCAGGAGGTTTTGGAAAGTAAATGGTAGTTCAATGCGATCGGGTGGTAAGAGTATCAGTTCGTGGGAGCATATTGACATAGGCCGGTAGTTCATAAGAAAAAATAAATAATTACCCCTGTAATTTATGTTTTAACAAATAGAACTCTAGATCGAACTACCTACCTGTATGTCCTCTTGACACAGCAACATGAAGGCAATTTTGACCAAAATCATCTTCTACGAGCCCCCGCATCCATGGCCTACTCAAAAGGAACTCGACCAGCTTGAGATGCCCATGACTGCAAGCCATGAACAACGCGCTCTGTCTATCGGAGTTAAGCTTACAAGCTGCCCACGGATTGGTGTCCAGCAGCAGCATTACCACCTTGAAATTCCCTTGACGACAAGCTTCATGCAATGGAGTCTCCAGCTTGCTATTCTCGGCTGCCACCATGTCAGGGCGCAACTTAACAATATCCGTGACCAAGTCAATATGCCCAAATCTTGAAGCCAGGTGCAACACCGTGTGAGAGGTATTGGCTGCTCTCTGTTGGAGAATTTCTCCATTCTCTCGGACGAAACTCATAAAAGCTCGCCTGTCATTTTTTGCTATCGCCTCTAAAACCCTTTGATCCATTTTCTCAACCTTCAAGAATCCACGAAGAGAAAGATAAACGGTGTTGCCACTGCTTATGAAAATGGCAGTTCCTTTAAGAACATGGTTGAGGAAAGTGCTTTGCATTGTGGAATCGTTGACTGTAAAATTCCGATCGAGCATCTTCGAGGAAAAGAGCACTGCTATAGTGCAACGACATTTCAAGGAAAAAAACAAAAATTTAATGACAGAAAAATACAAGGCGAAAAGTCAAGCACGTACCATACTTGTTATATTTTTGGTTTAGATAGGTCTTTCACTTTCTTCGTCCTTTCGCTGAACCTTGCGACTGTATTTACAATAATAATGGAAGCAGATCGAAATTAAATTCCATCAACTCCAATTATCCTTATCCTTATCGGGGCCCAAGTGGCGCTTAATGATTTTGATACTTTTTTCGTTCATTTTCTCTCCGAGATCAAATATGAATTATCCTTATCGGGGCCCTAAAAAAAAAAAAAAAAATAGCCTTATTCAGTTCCGACCCCATGCTCTGGATGCATTTTCCGTTGCAAAAGATCAATGACTTATCGGCGACGGCCCCTGGGCCCTGGCTGTCCATGATATGATGATAATGTAATGACATGTCGGTTTACGACGATCGACCTCAAACGTTAATAGCGGCGACAAAAGTTATCGCTCGTATATATTGTTTGGGATTTGGTTTCAAAATCACGAAAGGTCAAAAACGCGTTAGCATTTCAAAAACCAGCCACAACTGGGGTCCCAAAACCAAACCATACGATCGAATTTATTACGAAACATCCATCACTTTGGCATGAAAATGTTACGTGCGCCTACGGTGAAGAAGACGTTTCAGGATGTTGGATGGGAAGACAACACAAGGCTCAAATATTCCACAACACAAGTACGTACTTACCAAACAGGTTGGATGTTGTATGGGAAGCTACCAGGGCTCAAGGACTTATGAATGAAGGCCACGTCTTTGCTTACCTTGCAGAAGACATTTCAGAGAAGTTTCAAACTTTCAATTACGCAGGAAAGGCGCACCAGCTGTGAAGGGTTATTTGTATTGCCTTCATTTCCCTAAAACGGTGGGAGTCCATTGTATCCTAATTCCCAGATTGTTCTGGAAAGTGGTAGTGGGCTGGACAGCCAGTCGTTGTAATGGGTCAGTAAATAGGGGTTGTGGGTTGAACTTCCAGTAGATTAAGGGGTAATGGCAATTCCGTACCTAATAAGTCAGCAATTGTAAATTTGCATGTTCTTTCCTGTATTTAAAGTCAGCAGTTGGTTAATAGAATTATTATTGAAGTATTATCATCAAAGCCGTGAGCTTGTGGAGGGGTAGCCCCTAGAAGTGCTACAGTATTCTTGTATCAGTTACAAAAAATATCCAGGCTCATAACAGAAATCACCCTGAGTATTCTGCCGACAATAATGCTGCATGTTAAATCCATGCAAACCTTTATGAGAAAAGGGGAAGAAATGGTTTGCTTCTTCTCTGGGACAGGATGCTTTCCATTTCGTAGTCAATTTTTTTTCATTTATCCGTGTACAAAATATTATCTTTTCAAAGAAATTTAAATGATAGGATAACGAATTTTATTTTAATTAAAATAGAGAGGATATATTCTAATGAAAGAAGAGTAAGAGGGGTCAGGATCTTCTTCATTTCGCTTGCAATGGAGATAAAACATTTTATAGTTTAGATTAAATTTTACATATTTATGATGCATATATTGCCACATTATAAATATGTTACGTCAATTTTTTTGTTAAATAATGTAGTACACTAGTACTATATATACTGTTGGGAATAAATCTCACTCAAAATCTAAATCAGAACTCTATTCCAAGTTAAATTGGGGGGAGGAATCATAATTCGGGTCCAATTAAAACTCATTAAAAAAATCTTATTAACAGTCCCGTCAGTCCGGCCTACTTCCAATTGGTTTAGGACTCCAGGTCCAAATCAAACTCCTAACAACTTATAGGTCAAGTTGGAGTAGATCGAAGAACTAATAAAGAAGACACTATTTGAAATTAGAGAGGCTGAAGTGGCTAGCTAGCCTTTCAAATTTAGTTGACTTATGGCTAATGCTATATGAGTAGTGATACATTGCCACCCCAAGCTAGACACAACTTCTGACCACATTTGTTCATATGGCAACCTTTATTTTTACTTTTTTTTTTTTTTTTTTTTAGAAAAGAAATCCTAAAGCTAGCTAGAGAACCACCTTGCCACATAGGCAAGGTGGTCAAGAGTTGTGTCTTGGAGTAGCAAAAGATCATATCTTATACTGTATACTACAAGCTCAATTTATAGTCTATATTAAATTTTATTGTAAATGTATCATAAATTCTTGAGTAAATGCGCGATTTGATATCACTCCCTCACTTTTTAATTTTCAATTTTTGATGCATGAGTTTTTCACGGATTTGAAATAGGTATCTCCATGAGTTTTTAGTCAAGTTTTATGTAAAACGTTAGTGCTACGTAAGCTTTTTTGCTAAATCACTTTAAAATAATAATTTTTTTCTCTTTATTAATAAAAAAAAATCTAAAAAAGTCACCAACTACTGGCAACCCCAGTGGAAAGGCGTATGTTCTTAAAGGAAGTTTAACCTTTTAGAAAATATATTCTCCATATATTAGGAGATTTGATTTCAGAGATTTATTGTAATTATTTGATGGTAATCAAATCAATCAAATCACATTGATTGATTACCATACTTATATACCCAAACTCTTCTATAAATAGGAGTCTAATGTATTGAGAAAATATGAAGGAATAAAAGCATAATGTAGCCCTTTGGGCTTTATCCTATGGATGTAAGTCATAGACCGAACCACGTAAAATCTTTTATCTCCTCTCCATTTTTATTATTTTTACTATTATCTTTATTTTCCTATGTGATTTTCTTTTCTTTCATGGTATCAGAGCAATAGGCGTGTTCAATCCAATGGTCTTATTTTTCGTTTTCTTTTTATCTTGGTGTTTTCTTTTATCTCTATGTTTTTGATCCAAAATTATCCTCCGTAATTTTCTTTTGTTTGTTCTATTTTTCCTTGCATTTTCATGCTTCTGTCATCTCTCTCTTATACCCTTCATTTTTTTTTTTTCACCATCACTGTTTTCTTTATTTCCTTATGCTTCTCTTCTTTTTTTCTTTTTTTCTTTTTTTTTTTTTCTCATGGTTTTGTCTATGATTTTCCTCATTATATCATACGGCAAGGCAAAATGCTTTCTATTTCTTTATATTTTCTTTCATGGTTTTGTGTATGATTTTACCCATTATATTATACTACAAGGCAATATGAAAGAGTATGTTCTCTTTTTCTCTTTTGAGAATCTTTGACAATACTGTAAGATTCTTTTGTTGTGAATAAACATTTAGAATTTGCAATTGCAGATTGTTCACTTTCTCTTATTCTTAGTTTTGTTTCCTTGAATTTCCTCATGCTTGTGAAATACTTCCACCTTTTATTCCCAGTTACGATAAAAAAAGAAAAAAAGAAAAAAAAGAAGGGGGACCACAGTTTTCTAGTTTGCTGTGGCCTTCAACTTCATCTTCTCCAGTGCCTTCTACCAACCGCTCAGGAAACTCACTCTGCCAACCACCTCCAGAAAGTACCGCTATCCCCATGGCCGCTAGCTGTTCACAAATCTGCCATCTCATATCCAATGACCTTCTCCGGCAAATCCAGCCTTGCACCCTACACCACAATCTCTGCCACATTTAGCCTCACCAACTACAGGTTCAGCACCGTTGGCTCTGTTCCCAGCACTTTCCAGCTTCCTCCCATGGTTGTTTTTAGGTTTTTCTTTAATCCAGCAACTCCTTGTTTTTTGTCGATTTTGTCATTGCACAAGAAGAAGAAGATTTTTCTTTGTCTTTGGGATAGATCTGGCCTAGTCGTATTTGTTTCTATTCTTGGATATGGGTTATACCCGACCCAACATGTAACGACACATCCCCAATAACACAATGTTGTTCACTTTTGGCTCCTCTAAACTAGACTTCCCAGGAGGTCACCCAATTTTTGGCGTCCTAGCGACTGCTCGCTGGCAACCTTCATGGGCTTATGCACCCTCCCCCCATCTCAGGCTGGGCAATGGCTGTGATACCATTTGTAACGACTCATCTCAAATGACACAATATTTTTTGCTTTTGGCTTCCCCGAACCAAACTTCCCAGGAGGTCACCCATCTTAATACTATTGTTGTAGAAGTACGCTTAATTACAGAGTTCTGATAGGTTCATGGTCATCACCGCTTTAAAACGTGTTGTTTCAAGAAGGGTGCGAATATACGTATAAGCACATCATAATTCCCAGGCGATATGGGACGTCACACAGCAGCAACAAAAAAAAAAAAAAAAAAAAAAAGGAAGAAGAATATTTTATTTGTCTTGGGTTATACTCGAACTAGCAGCGGAAAAGGGAAAAAAAAAAAAAAAAAAAAAAAAAAAAGAAAAAAAAGAAGAAGAAGAAGAAGAAGAAGAAGAAAGAAAGAAGATTTTTATTTGTTTTGGGTTATACCCGCCCAGAAGAAGAAGAAGAAAAAAACAAAAATTAAAAGAGGCCAAGTTGCCCACCTTTTGGCATTTTAGGTATTACCTAATTCTCATGCCTTTTTCAGCCCACAGTTGACTATTTTTTCTTAGCCCATAGATGGCCAATTATGTGTTTGGCCTTTGAGGTATTACCTAAAATCTCGTTACCCAGGCCCATTTAGCCCAAAGTTGGCTCTCTTTTATTTGGCCCATCGTTAGCCATATTGTTGAAGATTCTTGGCCTATTATTGTTAAAGGCCTAATTCTAGTCATTGTTGCTGTCATCTCCAACAAGTTTTCATTCTTCACCATTGCTAGCCATCTTCAGAGAAAAAAGAATTCAAACTCAAGATTTCAGATTCTTTCACCTTGAGTTTGCGGGGGAATGTTAGAGAATGTATTCTCCATATATTAAGAGATTTGATTTCTAAACTTTCTTCTCTCTCGTTTTTCCTCTCGGGAAGACTAGGGTTGAAGCTTTTTCATCTAGCCCCCACTGGGTCTAGAGTATCAATAGTTATTTGTGTTCTTTCTTTTTCCATTTGTTGGGGTTTTTTGTGGCGTTTTCCAAGTTTCTGTTGTGGTTATTCTGCGTTTGTATTCTCTGAGTGCCCTTCTCACTTTTGTCTGCCATGGATGTCCTTTCATCCATGTGGGACAATTTTACTCTCTCTGAGAGATAAGATTCGGAAGTGCAGATTGGAGAGGATCATGCTGCTCCTCTAACTACCAGGGGTCAATCCTGTCTGGTGGGAAAGCTGCTGGTGGATAGGGTTGTTCCAAAAAATTTCATCCAGGTGCATATGCTACATGCATGGAAGACTCTGGGTTCGGTATCATTCAAGGTTCTTGGCGATAATCTTTTTTTGATAGAATTTGAGCATGCATGGGAAAAAACCAACATGTTAGAGGGGAGACCATGGTTGTTTGATGGAAACCTAGTTGCCATTGTGGATTTTGATGGCTTTACACCCCCTACCTAGTTGGTCTTTGAGAAAGCAGCCTTTTGGGTGAGGATGTATAACCTTCCCTTAGCTTGCATGGGGTTGGAGATTGGACATCAGATTGGGTCTACTGTGGGAGAGGTGGAAGATGTTGAAGTGAATGATAGGGATGCGGCGTGGGGAGAATACCTCAGGGTCCGTATTATTATTGATCTTTCCAAACCACTTGACAGGGGGAGGAAGATTAATATTAAGCATAAATCCACTTGGGTGGCTTTCAAATATGAAAAGTTGCCCAATTTCTACTATGCTTGGGGAGTGGTGCGCTATGGGAAGATGGGGTGTAAAGCTGAAGGTGATCAGGGTGATGGTGGTTTAGCGGGGGATTCCCCTTTTGGCCATGGCTAAGGGTTGCCCTTGTTTTTAGAAAGTGGTGTGGTGGAATTGATTACAAGGGAAGAGGAAGGCTGGATGATGGTTTGAACGATAGGTGCGTACCCATGGCGGTAGCAGAAAATACTAGCGGTGGAAGAACTTCCGGTAGTACTAACCCTAACCTTATGGTGCATACGCAGCGGCAGTCGGGAACGGCAAACTCTGTTTCGGAGGATTCTGGAATGTTGAAGCGAGATTTTCGAGAGCGTGATTTTCAGCGGAAAAAAGTTTCAATAGTAACGGTGATCCGTTATATAGCGCCCAGAGCCTTAATGGTGAGATGCAGGGTGTTGGTTTTGAAAGGAAGGTGGCCGTTACGAATATGGAAGATGGAGAAGCCGAAAATATTTTCCTCCATAAGGAAGGAACCGTTTCTGGCGCTGAAAAGGAATCAAATTGGTTTCTTTTTATAAGTAACAGTCAGCTGGAGGAATACCAAGCGATTCAGAGGAGAAGTGTCCGGGTGATGGGCCCTCGCCACATTACGTGGGCAGCTGGGACTCAAAAACGGGCCAAATGAAATGGCAGCTCGTGGGTGATGGATTACATGAGGTCCAATTGGACTGGGACCCCACTGCCACATCTTATTTCCCCAAAGTCATATCTAAAAGCTCCCTTGAGGTGGACACGTGTAATACTAGGCCACCACATACCACTTTATCCCCATCAAGACTTTTTTCGGAGAAACCATCTAAAGCTCCTAGATTCTCAGGTCGTGTTTCTCATACTTATGGAACGGCCAGAAGGAAAGCTCCAGCGTGGAAAAAGAGAGCTAAGAAGATAAGGGTGCTCGACTCTCAGGCTGAGGAAGAGGCTGTGTACGGGGAAGTTCATGTTGGAAAACGTAAGTTGGCTGGAGGCAATGAATGTGGGTCATCAAAAAAGGAGAGAAAGAATGCGGTTGGCAGTAATCCCAGTAGGGGGATTCCGACGGAGGCTGTGGCACAGCCCCGCCAAGCACCATGATTGTTCTAAGCTGGAACTGCCGGGGGCTTGGGAACCCCCGGACAGTTCGATCCCTTTACCGATTGGTGAAGGAAAAGAAGCCTACTTTGGTCTTTCTTATGGAAACCAAAGTGTCACGAAGGAAGGTAAGTTTTCTGCCTTCTAAACTTGGATTGGAAAATATGTTTGTGGTGCGAGGGAAGAGTGGGGGTTTGATTCTCCTGTGGAAGTCGATGGCTCTGGTTGAAATACAAAATTTCAGTAACAATCATATCAATGCTGCGATAAAGAACTCCCTTGATGGGGTCCCCTGGAAATTGACGGGTTTTTATGGGCATCCTGAAGTCTTCATGAGGCGGCATTCGTGGGCTTTGCTTAGGCACTTGGCAACTATAAATCCAACTCCATGGCTCTGTCTCAGAGATTTCAACGAGATAGTCTCCCTGGGTGAAAAGTCGAGCAGCACGGCCCGCCCTCAAAGTCAATGGTATCCTTCCAAGATGCTTTAGATGATTGTTGTTTAATGGATTTAGGGTTTGCAGGCCCTAAATATACCTGGTGTAATGGCCAAATGGGTGGTGGAATCACTAGGGTGAGGCTAGACAGAGCTGTTGCCAACCAGGACTGGAGTCGATTCTTTGATGTGGTCAGTGTTGATGTTCCGTCCAGATGCGGGTCCGATCACAACCCCCTTCTTGTGTTTTTTTCTAAGCATCAAGTCATGGTATGGCGAAAGAGAAGACAATTCAGGTATGAGGCTAGCTGGGAGAAACACAAGGATTATGGAAAATTGGTAAAGCAAGTGTGGAGGGTTCGTGCATCTGCTGAAGAAGCATTGTGACGACCCGTTTTTTTTTTTTTTTTTTAAAAAACATACAAACGGATCTTCACAGTGGCACGACTACTTGTCGCTCAGCCAACATAACATACACGTTCCATAACATGTATCTGATATTCAGAGTTACATCTAACACAGCTAAATATAAATATCAATGTGCAGCGGAACACATATCATAAGCGGAAATACATCTAATACATCACAGTTAATATCAACAACAAGAGCCATTTACATGTCTATCTATTTAAGGCTTATAAAACATTTTACTATAATTACATATCAAATTACAGGCTCAACAAATACGTAAACCACGTAAGACACGAGCCATAAATAGAATACCCAAAATATGGACTACCCATGAGTCCATAACTTATGACTGTCGCGATGTGCTCCAATCATAACATCCCATACGCTAGGTGGACGAGTCAATATCTATATCTGTAGAACCTGCAACCAAAGCATCAATGTCTGTACGGTTGCGGGGGTTGCCGCATCCGTACAGGTGGAATTATGAGCCCACCGCCTTAGCATAAATAATTACACTAAGACCTCAGAGGTATACTATTCACTGAGTTTTCGCAAAGAACCAACTTTTCTTTTCTAGTCATGCGTACACTATAACAGCCACCAATTTTATAGACTTTTATTTGAAAACTCCCATAGCTGATATAGCAAACACCGACTAATAGAAAACATTTAACATACTAGGCTACTAAGATTATACGTATAAGATTCGTTATAGGAAACAATGGCATTTAAATCATGCAACCATCCGATAGGAATATACATAAGTTCTTTTCCATTAAGACTCTTATGCATACTAATACGTCTAGCAAAACTACTCATAGTATAAAAACATCACACTCATGAAAACAATGCCATACATGCTCATGTAAGTTTCGATTGTATTCCTATGGGGCGGTGGTCCCCCAATACTAGTTCATGCGTATATTCCTAAGGGCGTAAATCTCCCAATACTAGTTCATGTGTACGTTCGTATGGGGCGTAAATCCCCCTGGGGCGTCGATTCCCCCATAGTTCATGCGTGTGTTCGTATGGGGCATATGTCCCCCCCACTAGTTCATACGTAAGGGGCGTATATTCCCCCACTAGTTCATGCGTTTGGGGCGTAGAACCCCCTGGGGCGTATGTCCCCCCTTCTAGTTCATGCGTTTGGGGCGTATATCCCCCTGGAGCGTATGTCCCCCTTCTAGTTCATGCGTTTGGGGCGTATATCCCCCTGGGGCATATGTCCCCCTTCTAGTTCATGCCTATGGGGCATAGATCCCCCTAATAGTTTGTTTATGCGTTCATGTTTCATGCTCAATGCTCAATGCTCAATGCTCAATGCTCATGCTTAAATACTATACATTTAATTTCATAATCATGCTTTTAACACATGCTTTCTTTATAAAACAAAAGCAATTCTACATGTCATTTCTTAGACAATTTTCATAAATAAAATCTCCAACTTATACTCGCTCTAAATTCACACATCATATTCATTTTTCAAAACATCATCATATTCTCAATATACTTGAAAGTACTCAAATCATCCAAAACATATCATAATCAACATACAGTTGGTTCAGGTTTGTAAAACAATATACATTTTGCAATTCATCATATATGAAAATAATACTTCTCAGTGAGTAGAATACTCACCTTGGCTGCGCGGATATTAAGCACTAGGCCTTCTAAACACCACCTTGCAATGCGTCACTGTGAAAATACGCATTGCACATTATTCGACATTTCTAATATTAGACCGACATTTAACCCATAATATTTTAAGGGTCCCAATTACTCACCCATAAATCTAGACACTAACTAAACTCAATTAACACTAACCCAAAATATTTACTTGGGGTTAGACATTAAAATCACCATCTCAAATAATTTCCTATAACATCAAATATTAATCCCAAATTATAATCATTAATCTATAAATTATTTTCACTAACATTTTCTCAATATTATTAACTCTAATATTATTTCATAAATATTTTTACATCAATTACTAACATATTAACACGATTTAATCATCCAGATTTTTAATCACTTAAAAATCCCAAATTAGTTTAACCTATCAAATTAGGGTCTCTAAACTTTAAATCATAATTTATAAACACTACCTTAAACACAATATTATTAACCCAATAACTTTTACTAAGGGTTAATCACAATAAATAGCATTTTAACAAAATACCCGAAAACTAATGTCTATAGAAAACTTACCAAAAATTCGCTAAGCAAAGACCAAATGCTCGGGAAGGTCCTAGCAACTCCAAACTACCCAAAATCTAGAGAAAACGCCAAGTTAAACTCATCTCTATAGGATTTATAAAAATCTCCAAAAATGTCAGTTTAGCGATTTACCTCAAAACGATCGGTAGAAACGTAGATCGGACTTCGTAGATCACGTTACCGAAGTCGGATCGGAGATCGGACCGTTGGATCTTCGTAGATCAGGGATTTTCTATAAAAATTCATAAGAGAAAAATAAGGAGGAGAAGCACTGCCTCTCCGAAAAAAAATAGAAAAGGCCAAATGGCCTTTTCTTCGGAAAACAAGGCGCAGTAGCCTTGTTCATTTATTTATTTTTATTTTTTTTCTTTGTCTTTAGCAGGGAAGGGCCAAGTGGCCCTTCCTTTAAGTGAAGGTGGGGCGCAGGTGGCGCCCCACACTTCATTTATATATATATATATATATATATATATATATATATATATATATATATTTTAATTTTACTTTTAACTTTTCTTTTTCTTTTAATTTTATTTAATTTTATTTCTTTTTCTTATTTAATTTTATTAATTAATTTCTTTTATGTTTATTTTTCATTTCTAATTTATTTTAGATTATTTCAATTTTCTATTTTATTTGGACTTTAAAAATATTACTTTTTACATTTTTAATAATACTAAAATTATTTTAACTATTCATTTACTCAAATTTTATACTCTAAATATTAAATAATGTCCCGGACATTACAAGCATGGACAAAAGTGAGGAATAATCTGAAAGGCTGCCAAAGAGTGTTCCAGAAGTGGGTAAAAAAGGAAGGGGGCAACTTGGAGGAAAAAATAAAAAGAAAGGAGCAAGAATTGCAGACCCTTCAAATGAAGGAGAATGATATTGATCTTGAATAGGAGAATCAGATTAAAGAAGATATTCACTCTCTCCTTGAACAGGAAGAGGTAAAATGGAAGCAACGGGTGAAGGAAAATTGGTTGAAATTTGGTGATAAAAATACCAAAATTTTCATGCTAGTGCAAGCCAAAAGAATAGAAGTCACCATATTGAAAACATTCTAGATCAGGAGGGGAGGCTTTGTTCCACTCAAGAAGAGATTGAGAAGGCTTTTGTGAATTATTTCCAGGGTTTGTTCAGGGCAGGGGTCAATTTGGATGTGGAATACAGTACCAGGTTTGTTCAGAGAAAGGTCACTCCAGCCATGAATGATCGGCTACTGGCAAAATTTACTATGGAAGACATAAGCTCAGCACCGAATCAAATGGCAGCCCTAAAGGTTCCAGGTCCAGATGGGTTCACTGCCAGTTTTTATCAACAGAACTGGGCCACTATTCACATGGAGGTTTGCAATGCGCGCTATTCTGCATTTTTTTGCTACTGGTTTTATGGATCCTATGATTAATGTCACAAACATTGTTTTGATTCCAAAAAGTGATTCACCATGTAGTGTCACTGATATAAGACCAATTAGTTTATGTAATGTTATTTATAAACTGATCTCAAAAGTCTTGGCTAATTGGCTAAAGGTGGTGTTGCCAGGTATTATTTCTCCATCACAGAGTGCTTTTATTTCTGGACGCTTGATTACTGATAACATTATAGTGGCATATGAGACTATGCATACCATGCAGACCCGAATGTAGAGTAAGGTTGGATTTATGGGGATGAAACTTGATATGAGTAAAGCTTACGACAGGGTGGAATGGGTTTTCCTGGAAACTGTAATGAAGAAATTAGAGTTTGATGATAGATGGGTACAGTTGGTGATGAGCTGTGTCCGGTCTGTTTCATACTCAGTAGTGGTAAATGGGCACCCGGTAGGGAGTTTTCTACCATCGAGGGGTATTCGACAGGGAGACCCTATTTCCCCTTACCTTTTCTTGTTGTGTGCTGAAGCTTTTAGTGCTTTGATTTCTCAGGCCGTGGACTCGGGAGCTATCACAGGGGTCCCAACCTCCCCTCGGGGTCCAAGACTTAGCCATTTGTTTTTTTGCAGATGATAGCCTGCTTTTTTCTAAAGCCAATTTGGTGGAATGGAGACGATTAATGAGAATTCTAGAAGTCTATAAAGCTGGTTCGAGGCAAAAGTTAAATCTCCAAAAGACTTCTATCATTTTTAGCCGTAATACTAGTGCTGCCAAACGGCAAGAGATTCTTAGCTTATCTGGCTTCTCAGAGTCTCAATGGATTGATGCATACCTTGGATTGCCTTCCTTTATTGGTAGATCAAAGGTCCAAGCCTTTAACGGTATTAAGGACCGGGTCCAGCAAAGATTAAACAATTGGAAGGTCAAGTTCCTCTCCCAAGCGAGCAAGGAAATCTTACTTAAAGTTGTTGTGCAGGCAATTCCCACCTATAGTATGAGCGTATTTCTACTTCTTGCAACACTATGTAGAGAGCTACAAGGTATGATGCAACACTTTTGGTGGGGACACATGGCAAAGGAGTCAAATGTGCACTAGATGTGTTGGGAAACAATGGGAAGATCTAAGATGGAAGGGGGGCTTAGTTTTCGGGAGCTCACTACTTTCAACAAGGCCTTGCTTGCAAAGCAAGGATGGAGGATTGTTCAGGAGCCTAATTCTCTAGTTACTTAGGTACTTAAGGCCAAATACTTCCCACATGGCTCTTTCTTGATATCTGAAGTTGGATCGCGCCCTTCTTTTGTATGGAGAAGCTTGATGTCGGCCAAGAAGCTACTAACAGAAGGCTTAGTATGGCGTATCAGGGATGGGAAGAGTATCAAAATTTGGCAGGACAAGTGGCTACCGACGCCCATCTCTTATTCAGTTCAGTCACCTCCACGGCTTGTTCCTGATGACTCTAATGTTTCGGTGTTGATTGACTCAGAGCTGTGTGGGTGGAAGGAGGAACTGATCACCACAATTTTCAGCCCGGAAGAGGCTAGGGTTATTGCCTCCATTCCCTTATGTCCTACACTACCGCCGGATAGGCTTGTCTGGAGAGGAACCACGAGTGGTGTATTCTCAGTACGAAGCGCTTACCATATGGGCATGGAAATAAAAAAACGCAACAATGGAAGTACATCTAGGGACGAGTACAGGCATTGTGTATGGTCTGCTCTTTGGAGTCTGGGGGCTCCGAATACAGTGAAGATATTCTTGTGGCGTGCTTGTAATGACCTGCTCCCTACCAAATGTAATCTTTTTAGAAGGAATATAGTGAAGGACAACATTTGCCCCTGCTGTTGCAGGGAGATGGAGTCGGGTCTTCATGCTCTGTGGACTTGTCTGGCTGCTCAAGATGTGTGGGGAGGGGGCTCAAGGATTTTCCAGAAATGTGCCTTCTTGGGGGATACTTTTATGCAGTTGGTGGAGTTTTGTTTGGATCAATTAAATACCAAAGAGTTGAGTTTAATGGCTGTGATCTCTCGCAGGATATGGTTGAGAAGAAATAAATTTATTTTTGAATCTCTTTTCACCCATCCCCGGGTAGTGTTTAATGAAGCTGTATCATCTTTAGAGGAGTATCGCCGGTGTAACAGTCGTGAAGATGATAGGAACAATATCAATGGGGTGCCGTGCTGTCCTAGGCCCTCTTCAGTTTGGAAGCCCCCACCTTTGGGTGTTATTAAAGTAAACTGGGATGCCTCAATAAATGCTAAAAAGAAATATGTGGGAATTGGTATTGTGGCTAGAGATAACAATGGTGAAGTGTTGGGTGCAAGAGCTGTTACTAAACCTGTTGTAGCACCACCCAAAGTTGCAGAAGCAATAGCGGCTCTAGAGGCCGTTCTATTTTGTAAGGCAGCAAGTTTTTTTGAGGTAATCTTGGAAGGGGATGCAAAACAAGTGATTGATAAGGTAAATTCAGCAACCCCAAATCTTAATGCTGCGAGCCATTTTGTAGAAGGAATAACAGCAGAGATACAAGGTCTAGGAGTTGCTTCTATGGTCCATGTGGGTAGAGAGGCAAATAGTGCTGCTCATTTATTTGATGGTAATCAAATCAATCAAATTGCATTGATTGATTACCATTGATTGATTTGTTTGTGATCATATTTGATGGTAATCAAATCACTCAAATCACATTGATTGATTACCATACTTATCTACCCAAACTCTTCTATAAATAGGAGTCTAATATATTGAGAAAATATCAAAAAATAAAAGTATAATGTAGCCCTTTGGATTTTATCATGTGGATGTAGGTCATAGACCGAACCACAAAAAATCTCTTCTCTCCATTTTGATTCTTTCTGCTATTATCTTTATTTTCCTATGTGATTATCTTTCTTTCATAAACAACCAAGCGCTTCATAGAATTGGATGAGAAAGCCCGTTATCCGTATGATCAAACTGCTCCTATTGCGATTTTTTCTGAATAGAATGGTCATCCTCTTAGGCTACTACTTGAAGCTCTTGATTCTCCTGTGAAGTGGGCAAAGGGAAGGCGAAGCTTTGTAGGGATGCCCCCTTTGGGTGGCCTAAGATGAAGTGAACAAAGAAAGGGGCATTGCATCAAAAGGGAGCGTAGAAGACATGGGTTTTCCTCCTATATTGATTCTAATTTTCAAGTACACTTTTTAGAGGTCAATAAAATTTAGGATTAAGTACTCTTATGGTCCTTGAGTTTTCACAACTTTATTATTTAGTCCATGAGTTTCAATTTGCATCACAGATGGTACCTCAATCATGAGCCACCCCTTTTTCTTTAATTTTTTTTTTCAATTTTTATTTATTTATTTATTAATTAATTTTTAAAGATTTTTAATTTTTTTATATAGTGCCACGTGTCAACCTCAGAGGTTGACATTGAGCGGACCGTTAGTTTTTGGACGGAAAACTTAACCGAGGTACCAATTCGGTCTTTTCCTAAAATTGAGGTATCATCTGTGATGCAATTTGAAACTCATAGACTAAAAAATAAAGTTGTGAAAACTCAAGAACTAAAAATGTGTTTATCCCTAAAATTTATTGTCATGATTGCCAACCAAGGAACAGAGCAACATGCCAAGATTGTAGTCTTCGTGAGACTTTAACTATAAATTTATATGAATGAATTATGACTATAGAAGTGTGAAGCAGATGAAGAAAACATAAGAGAAAACAAAGATGTACAACACATTTATCTTGTCCATTTTTTTCCTTGCCGTAGAAATCTCTCGAGTCTCGTCATAGCGAGTTGTTTTGCTCCTTCAATTTGCAACCTCTGTATTTAGATGTAGCCGCCAATGATTTTCTGTTTTGTGCTTTTTGCTTCTTCTCTTCTTCTTCTTCTTCTTCTCTTTTTTTTTTTTTTTTTTTTCTTTTTCTTCTGTGTCATTTCTTCAAACATCTTGCTTGCCCTATTGTCATTTTTCTAAACACAAAATATGGATGAAAGAAAATACTATCAGGAGGAGAGTGTGACCGACAAGTAGGCTCTTAAATGGAGAACACACCCAACCCCAAGGGCGGCACCCCTTTTGTTGGGGGTGTCCAATGATAACGGTGACTCATTTTTTAGATTTTTTTTTTTTTTTTTTTTTTTAATTTTTTTAAGTTCTATTTTTTAGATTTTTTTTTAATAAAGTGAAAAAAAAAAAAAATTTAAAGTGATTTGATAAAAAAGCTTAGGTGACACTAATAGTCTACAAAAACGCTTGAAAGAAAACTCATGGAGGGATTTATTTCAAATTCGCAAAAAACTAATGTTGAAAAAGTGAAAAAATGATATCAAATTATACGTTTACTCAAAAATTTATCATATATATACTTTAAATTTTACATATTTATGGTGTATATCGACATTACAAATATGCTGTTATATCATTTAAACTTTTTAGAAAACATAGAACCAAAATTAACCATTAATAAAATAAAATATGCACAATGTGATACTATATGCATCCATATAACCAAATAAAATTTATCCTGTAAAATAGATTATATGTAAAATAAAGAAGATACTATTTCAAATCAGAGAGGCTGAGGTGGCAACTTACCTTCAAATTTATCTTCTCCTGATAAAAGGCCAAAAAAAAAAAAGGGAAAAAAAAAAAAATACACTTTTCCAACGTTCACGAAAATGAAGGCAACATCGTTCAACCGTCCGGTGTGGCTTTCCTCCAATCTGTACCCTTCACCCATTTCCCGCCCAATCAACTTCCCATCACAACAACGGCAGCCACGTCTGGGCTTCACAGACTCCACAGGTGACTGCATCGCTCGTCCGAATTAACCCCCTCTTCCCTTTTCCCCTTTGTGTGGCTGCCGATTGCTCCCATGGCCATGAGCGTAAATAAAAGATTTAACACTTTCAAATTGCTTTCCTTGATAATATAGGTCTGGATTTCTATACACATGGGCCTCGTGGCGCAATCCGTGCCGTCAATTTAGGGAAGAAATCGTACGTGTCGCCGTGGGATGAGAAACCTTATGAAACACTTCCAAACGGTAAAAGAGCTTACATGGATGAACAAGATATAGTCACATTTCTTGATCCCCCCAAGGAGTTGATTCCTCTGGACCCTGCGTCTTATAATCCAGCTGCATATCTTTGGTAAAGTTCTTCTTCTTCTTCTTCTTCTTCTTGTTGTTGTTGGTGAAAGAGGTATATTAGGCTCATTTAATTGGATTCCTTGGGTCCTATAGAATGAGGATTTGAAGGTCAGTGGGAACTGTAGAGGTAGAAACAATAACAGTAAAGTGGTCGAAAGGCATGGTTCATTCCAGAAAATAGTAACCGGTGAGGCACTTTTTCAAGTATGGTCACTTGTTGTAATAAATTAGTTTATATTTGTTATTTTGTACTCATAAATGTTATGAAATTAAACTTCACAATAAATAAATGTTTTGAAATGAGAGGAAGATGGTCATTTACCTGTTGCTTCATTCTTAAGTTAGAGACGCACCCATGGGTCTTAATCCAGGACCACACCCTTCATCCGCTTGTGATTGAAGGAGGAGATGTCATTTGAGCTATAACTCATTACCAATATCTTTGGCGATGTTTGTTTGTGATTTGGGGTAAGTGTTTTTTGTTTTTGGTTTGAAAAAGTATTTTGATATCATATAAAGGTGAGATGTGTTTTTTCGTTGGATCCACATTTGAGAAATTATTTTTTGTGGGGGGTACACTTATTTTCAGAAAACACAAACAAATATGGAGCTAACTTCTTACTTACAAAAAAACTTAAAAATTTAAAAAATAGTGGCCATGCGGCCACTTTTAGTGGAGGAGGGGTGGTTGTGCAGCCACCACTCTTTTGTTTTTGTTTTTGTTTTGTTTGTTTGTTTTTATTTTTTATTTTTTAAAAAATAAAATAATAAATAATAAGTTAGTCATACACCTAAAAAAGTTAAGCATATGTTTTTATCAAAATATTCCTACAAGAAGGCGTGAAATTTTTTCTAAAAATTGTTGTGTTTTTTTGAATTGTTTGTAAATGGTTATGAGAAAAATGCCTTTTTCTCTATGAAAATAGAAAAGACTTGGAGGATATATTACCAAACATGGCCTTAATGTTTTTAAAACAAGAATAGAAAGTTCTTTGAACAAGTTTTTGATTTTTCTTTTGGGAAATTGTCCTAAAAGTTCATGAGTTTTGCCTCTGTGACTGATAAGGATTCGAGTTTGTTAAATTGACAATTATAGTCTTGAATTTTACTCGAGTGACATATAAGTTTCTGCCAAATTTGCCACCAGTCATATTATCCGTGTTAGACCAATGAAAACATGAAAATGTATCTAGATACACATCAGCTTGTCTAGTAAGCAATTATGCCACAAAAATTTAGGAAAAAAGCAGGGGTGGAGATCTACCACACCACCACCCTCCACACCACAGAGAGAGGCAGTGGAGGGTGGCTACACCCCCTCCCCCCCTACCTCACAGAGGGGGTGGTGGGAGTGGAGAACTCCACCCCTGCACACCTCTAAGGGATTGCTCTCTAGTCCTCCACACCTCTTGGGCGTCGGTGGATGTGGAGCCACTCTTGCCCACCCCCACAAAGGTGTGCGAGGGTGGAGTCACCCCCATCGCCCCCTTCGTACTGACATAGGGGGTGATGTGGTGGCTCCACCCACACAAAAGTGTGCAGGGGTGGAGAGACGCCGTTGTCGAGGTGTGTGGGGGGTGGAGCTCTCCACTTTGCTCTTCTGTGGGGTGGATTTCCACCCCTTATTAATTTTTTTTTGTGTAAAAAAAAAAGAATTTGACATAATTGCTTACATGGCAAACTAACGTGTATTTAGATACACGTGTCACGTTTTCATTGATCTGATGTGGACAATATGACAGGTGGTAAGATTCCGTTAAAGATTGAATAGAAATTTGACGGAGGGATCCACTTGTCACTAGAGCGTAACTCAGGACTTTAATTGCCAAAATTAGAAAGTCGGATCCTATCTGTCACAAAGGCAAAACTCAGACTTTTGGGACAACTCTCTCTTTTTCTTTCTTATTATTATTATTATTATTATTTTTTATATGCTGAAAGTGAGCTGTTCTTGATCAATTACCACTTGGATTTATATTTTTATCCCCATGGTGTGATCTTCAGGAAAAAAATTGAAGATATTCCTGAGGAAAGGCGTCCTAGACTGCTGCAGTTGCTAACACCCAGGTTGTTTTTCAATGAAGCTTGTTAAGCTATGTTGATTTTATAATGTTACATTTTGCTATTTCAATCTATTTTCTCTCTTATTGTCCATGTCTCTAACTAATTCTCTTTGATATGTGCTAATCTGAATTAACAGTCGCTTGAATAATGATACTAACATCTAATAAAGAATTCGGAATGCTTGATATGTCTGGACAAATCTGTGCAGGATTATATCAAGAGCTTGGCAGATAGCCGGCGGACGATATGAGGATCCTAAGTTAGCAAAGAAGTTTGCATCCAATTTATCTTTTGAGGATGGTGTAATGCTTGAAAATTATAACTGTCGAACAAGCGGAGGTAACTCATGCAAACTTTGTGATTCAGCTATGAGATAAGAGTCAGGTTGCTCTTCTTTGACTGATTTTCAGTTTTGACGACTTATAACTTTTAGTATGTAGTGTTGGGAAGTCCAATTGAAATAAGATAGTTGGGGTTTTTATTTACCAGTTGTGGTTAGTTTTATAATGAGGGGCAAATCAGTAATTTTCTGCACTCCTGTGAATTGAGGGTCGGTGATTTAGTTGAGTCTAGAATTTTTTTAGGATATTCTAAGCATCTTCAATTTATATTCTTTGAGTGCAAGTTAGTCTTTATTTGAGCAAGACTTAATGCTACTACAAAGTACATTACGCACAAAAATATAAGGAATTTTTCTTGTGTAGTAGCATTAAGGCTTGCACTTATTCACGAATATTGATCATACCATTTGGTCCAGTTGGGTTCGCAATTACTTGACTAGAGATAAGAGTTTTTGGGACCTGAAATGTCCAGAAGAATGCTCTTGGACAATAGTTGAAGATCATCAAACTCAAACCTGAGTCATAACACGAGATACCGGTAGGAAACAGATAATCCATTTTTTTAGTTTGATAATTGGCATCTTATTGGCCCTCTTACTTGGAGAGAGAATCATCTCTTATTTAAGCTTAGGTAGGAATGCCAAAGTTGGGGGAATCGTTGATTTTAAGAAGTGGAAGTTGCCCGCTGCTCAATCCATTGAATGGTTGGAAGTGAAACGTGTTTGCGTTGCAAAATGCTTGGGAGATCCTCCACCCCCAGGGCCCTATGGTAAGATTGGCACAAGCGGTTTGGTACCAAAAGGTAATCTTGTGTCATGCTTCATCCTCTGTTTTGCAATTCAGAACTGTTCGTATACTCACAAATTGCTAGTCTTGGGCATCATCCGGGAAGTAATTTAACCTGGAGAAAACCTATGCTCATACTAATTAGGACTTTTCTGTCTTACACCACAAGCATGAATAGAGAGGTTTCCCAAATCTTACTCCATTTGAAGTACTAATAGAACTACTATTTTTATAAGCCCAACTATCCATTGATTCTTGTTGGAGGCGTCTATCTTATGGAGTAGTCTATCTTTATCTGTAGATATGTTTATCTTAAAAATGCTTCTTGTAATTTGTCACTTTTTGTTTTTGTATATATAATGAATAAGAAGCTAAATGGGTGTATAGAAATTAACCCACCTTATTCACTTGTATTACCTTACATGGTAAAGAGGCTGTTGGTTGTTGTTGAATCTATACTATAAAATATCGTCTTGATGGTACCTTTGACTGTTTGAAAGCCCATCTTGTTGCTAAGGGATATACACAACCTTATGGTGTGGATTATGCTAAGACTTTCTTCCCAGTTGCTAAAATTTATTCAATATTGATACTTATTTCTCTAGCTACAATATTTCACTGGCCTTTGTGAAGAGTGCTTTTTCTTTATGGTGATCTTTTTAAGGAGGAATATATGGAGCAATCACTTAGGTTTGTTGCTCAGGGGGAGTATGAGAAGGTGTGTACTTTCAAAACAGTTGTCTATCACTTGAAACAGGCTCCTTGAGGATGGTTTGGTAAATTCAATGAGGCAGTACTTGAATTTGGCATGTCAAGATGTCTTCCATACTCGTTACAGTGCTGGATATGTCTAGTTGGTGGTATATGTTGATGATATTATTCCGAGTGGTGATGATGTTAAAGGAATTAAAGAATTGAAGCATTTCTTATATACCAGGTTTCATATAAAGGATTTAGGCAAGTTCAAATACTTTCTGTATAAGGTTGGCCCAATCTGCTTGTGGTATTAAATCTCAAAGGAAGTATACTTTGGATCTTTTACAAGATACAAGGTTATTGGGATCCAAGCCAGTTGATACTTCAATGGATCGAAATAAACAATTGGCAGTTGATCAAGGAGAATTCTTTGATGATCCGGGCTTGCATTGGAAAGTTAAATTATCTTACTATTACTCGACTAGATATCTCCTTTGCAGTTAGTGATGTTAGTCAATTTTTGGAAACACCCATAGTGCCGCATTGAATTTCAGTACAACGTATTCTCAGATATTTAGAGAATCTTTAGGACATGAGTTATGATATAAGGCTAATGGGTACTTGCACATTGAAGGGTACACGTGTGGATAGGGTTGGTCACCCTTATATCAAAGGTCTACCACTAGATATTGTACATTCTTAGGAGGAAATTTAGTGACATGGAAGAGTAAGAAACACCCAGTTATTGATAGGTCAAGTTCTGAAGTAGAATATTGAGCTATGTCTAATAGGTCTTGAACTTACATGGTTAAGAAATTTTCTTCAAAAAATGGGCTTTGAAGTACGTACTCTTATGGAGCTATTTTGTGATAATCAAGCTGCAATTCATATATCAATAAATCCAGTCTTTCATGAACAAATGGAGCGTATAGAAGTAAATTGTCACTTTATTTGTAATAAGTTGATCAATGGGCTGGTTTTGCACATCATGTGAGATATGAGGTAGGTGATGGTTTTAAAGTGATGTTTTGGCATGATGTGTGGTGTGAAGAACTACCTTTGAAGATCATCTTTCTAGAGTTGTTCACTATTGCTTGTGGTAGGATGCATGGGTATAGGAGAATATGTAGGCCTCGTTTGGTTTGCGGAATGAGTATTCCATTGGGAAATAGAATAGTTATTACCGAGAATAAAAGAGAGTGGAATGGAATGTCTATTTCTACTCTTTAGTTTGGTAATAACTCATATACTTTAATTGGAATCCAATTAGAATTACTAAAAAAACCGCACATTATTTTTTTTTTTAAAAGTTAAAAAAAAATCCTCAAATTATATAAAAATAAAAAAAATAATTTTGAAAATGGGTGGTCGGCCACCCCCAAATACTCATCAGGGGTGGTCGCACCACCCCTGGCTCCATATGTAGCTAGCCGACCACCCCATGGTGGTCGGCCAACCACTGTGTAAAGGAGGGTTTTGGTTTTTTTTTTTTTCCTAAAAAATAGAAAATTGAGAGAAAATAGAAAATAATGAATTGTTTTTTCTGGAAAATGTAGTCTATTCCTTTAGGAATAGCTATTTCTCTAATTTTTTAGAGGAAGATATTCCTTTTCGTAATGGAATAGTTAAATGGAAATAACTATTCCAAAAAATAGACCCCTACCAAACAAAGTAATGACTATTCCTATGGAATAATCATTCCATTCTAAGGGTCTATTCCACGAACCAAACGATGCCGTAGATCCAAAATGGTAACATTCATTTGAATATTCTGTTTACTTGACTTGTGCCTAATTGGGAGGTGGAAGTGATCTCTCGCTTTTTTGAGCTTTTGTACTCTCAAAAAGTAAGGTATGGAGGTGAGGATAAAATTTGTTGGATCCCATCGAAAAGGAAGTCATTTGAAGTGAAGTTTTACTATCAGATATTGTCTACTCCTGTACAATCCACTTTTCCTTGGAAGATTATTTGGAAAGTTAAGGTTCCCCCGAGAGTGGCATTTTTTGTGTGGACGGAAACTCTAGAGAAAATCTTAACCTTGGATAACTTACGTAAGAGAAATATTATTGTGATGGAGTGGTGTTGTATGTGAGTCCACCGATCACTTATTCCTTCATTGTGAGGTTGCAATAGAGATGTGGAGTGCACATTTACAGCTTTTTGGTGTTGCGTGGGTTATGCCTCGAAGGCTGAGCGAGTTGTTGGGGATAGATGGGCAACCGCTTGGCGTTGCACTTATGGAGGATGGCTCCACTGTTTTTGATGTGGTATCTACGGCGGGAGTGGAATGCACATAGTATTGACGATTGTGAGAATAGTTTGCTCAATTTAAAGAAGTTGGTGCTACAAACCTTGTATACATGGAGAGTGACGTGAAATACTTTGCATGTTTCTACTTTTTCTGAATTTTTAGATTTATGTTCTTCTCTCTATGGATTAGGAGTTATCATGTATACATCCTGTGTACTTGGGTTGCGCTCCTCTGCGCTTTGAATGAATATACAATATTTATAAAAAGAAAATAAAATAAAGAAGTTATTACTCCTTATGTTAAGTTTGAAGATTGATTGGTAGATATGTTCACTATAGTCTTAATTTCAGATATGTTGACTACAGTTTTTTATATTTTTCGAGAAATTGATTGAAGTTTACATCTTTATGTTCATACTCCCATCTTATATCTGGACATTTCTGAATACTTTTGAGCCTCTAGAGTAATATGATAGACATCTTGTGAAGCTTCAAAATAGTTTTTAGGGGAAACTACGTAACACCCCCCCCCCCCCTCTCCCTCTAACTACCATCCATTTTGCAATGTTCCCTCCAATGTTTCAGTTATTGCAATGTTCCCCCTAATCTACCATTGGGGTTACAATGTCCCAATTCCGCCAACCCAAATGTCAAAAATGCTCTCCATAAGACAAAAAATTCAAAAAAAAAAAGGTAAGTCATTTTTTATGGAGGGTATTTTTGTCACATTGGGTTGCAGAAGGGGGACATTGTAAAAATTGAAACATTGGGAGGGACATTGCAAAATGGATGGTAGTTAGAGAGAGAGAGAGAGGGGGGGGGGGGGGGGGGTGTAAATGTAGCTAACCCAGTTTTTGTTATATATCTTAATTTCATAATGTTACTATTTCCTTTGTCCAAAAGTAAATGTGGTGCTCTTCTTTTTGGGATGTCCCGAAATACATGAGAGTTTTCAAATATTAAAAAATTATCTCTTTAACTTCCCACATTACCTTTAATTTGAACCCTTTTCTCAAATTTGAACCTACCTTCTTGGCCTAAGAGCATTTTAGGAAGTTTATTATGTTTATTTTGTTTCAATAGAAAATGCTATTTTCAATGGCCTTATTTATTTGGGATAGAGTACGATTTTCTTCGAAGTTTCTCATATGATTCATATAATTTGATGCATTATTCTGCCTCAAGACATGGCTGTTTTTAGTCTCATTGGTGCAGTGCCTAATCTCGTCTTGGTTTTCTGTTGGATTTCAATTATCCAACAAGGTCTATATTGGGCCATGGCTTTAAAGAATAAGAAAAAAAAAATTGATCCGCTGTGTTTCAGATTGATAAATCGGTCTCAGCTCTACCAAAATACTTTTCTTCCAGATACCATAATAAGTGGTGAAATTACTTGGAGTTGTTTGAATTCTGCTTCCTACAGATTTGGGTGGGGTATGAGGGTGAAAAGAATTATCTTGGCTGCATGAGATTTCATCTTTAGATGTGAATTACACATTGGACATGAATCAGGTTCAGAGATTTCATGTGGAAAGAGATAGCCTACTAAAATGAGTGCCTTTATTGAATTAGTTGCAGTGGTTAAAGGGCATTCCCCTTGGGAAAAGCCTTTGGGGGTTTATAGGGAAGGGGTAGTAGGAAAAGGGTACTGGATCATGGGCCCTCAAAATGTTGTGATGCTCATAACAATAATGGTACATATCATCTGTCCTCTTTCCAAAAACACATTTTCAATCAGTGGAGCTTATAAAATTTCCTTGAAAAAATTTAAAAATAAAAATGAAAGCAAGAAAGAAGAATGGATTTTATATTTTGATGTGACAGCACTCCTGTCAGTGTTGCAATGCTGCTGGAAAATGGAGATGAGTTCTGCATTATATGGCATAAGTATCTAGATGAAATTTTGCTAAACAAAGGAAACTTTGCCATATTTTAGGACAATGTGTTGAGTCGACACTGGTTTGAGATGTACTTCTTGCGCTCTGTTTTTTTGTTGACTTTAGTATATTGTTAAAGAATTTGTGACAATAAATAAGATAGGGATGAGGTCACATAATCCTCTTTAGGGCCTAGGCTACTTGGCAACAGAGCCTCCTTGGATTTTTTCTGGCTTTTGAAGGCCTAGGAACACAATGCTACCACTGGCAAGAATACAGTTGGTCAGCCCTGTGGTTGTATATGCATGTGGGTAGGGTAGTCAGGTTGTTCATTGGAACTACAGTTGGTCAACCTTGTGGATGTATATGCATATGGCAGGGTCTTTACAATGAACACCAAAGCTGGCCCCAACTACTTTTCCATTTGCTTACTGCGATATCTTATTCCATAGCCTTGTCCCCTAATTTTGAGTATTTCTTTTACATGTGAGCAAGGATGAGGTTTATCTAGAACTACCATGTAACTGCTGGAATACGACAGTGGCAGGGAATTGCCTCTTTCAGAAGGTAGAATGCAGAGGTTTTAGAAGCTGCAGCCGTGTTTTCTGTGGCAGTGGAAGTCATACATTGGTGGAGAATGGCAACTTCCCAAACAGAGTGAGATTAGCAAATGTCTCAACTAAAACTAGCTTGTCGATATATGATGCAGAGCTTATTCTGGTTTTTAGTTAGGTGGCTAATCCGTGACAACATGTGGCTTTATCTGAAAAGTTCTGTACAAGTATATGTGCATGTTGTCACTCGTAAGAAATGTTAGAATATATGGAAAATATATTATATTTTCCGTATATTCCTTATTTGGTTGATATTGTAATATTTTCTATTTACGTTGAATTGTAATCAAATCATGGGGATTTGATTACCATATTAGTATTTACTCTAAACCCTATAAATATGGACCTTTGTATTGTAGACAAGACAAGTTAATAAGAGCACAATGTAGCCATTTGGGCTTTACCCTGTGGACGTAGGTCATAGACCGAACCACGTAAATTCTCTGTCTCTTTTCTCGCTTGCTTCTGTTATTATTTCAGTTATTATTCAGTTCAATTTGACATGGTATCAAAGCCAAAATCATCTAAATTAGGGTTCTTCTAGTTTTTCAATTTTTTTGGTTGTTGACGGTGTTGGATGGTCCTGGGGTGATTTCCGATGATTTTCGACGTGTTCCTTTGGTGTTCTGTTTGATTATGTCCTTGGTGGTTCGGTTTTTTTTTTTTTTTTTTTTTTTTTTCTGGCGGTTCGGCTGTGCCCTTTTTCCGGTGGTGTTTGGTCGGCCGTTCCTAGGTAGCAGCAAGTCGGCTGTTCCTGTGGAATTCTCGACCGTTTCCGGCCAGTCTCTTGGTCTCTTGACAAGTCGGCTGTTTCTGTGGAATTCTCAGCCGTTTCTGGTGAACCCGGCCGGTCTTGGTGAAGGAGTCGGCCGTCTCTGTTGAGTTCTCGGTGGTCTCTCGGGGGTGCGGTGGTTCTCTGCTTTTGGAGTTCTCGGCCATCTCTGGTTTGGTGGCTGTCAGCCGAGTCTGGTGGGATCTCTGGTTAAGAGGTTGTGCGGGTCTGGTGTTCGGCGGTGGGTGTGCTGTCGGACGAGTACTATGCCTAGCCGATCTGGTCTGGGCAATTGTTTTTGAAGGTTCGGGTGGTGAGGTGAGTTCTGTGGATTTCATCGTATGTTTTTTTTAGTTTTCCGGCGACTTCTGTTGTGTTCTGTGGCGTTTCCGGTGAGTTCTGGTAGTCCCAGCTGGTTCCCAGCAAGTTGGTTGGAGAAGACTGTCACTGTTTGGTTCTGGTTGTTTGCTGTCCCCTATCCTGGATAAGGATAGCTGGGTTTTCTGGTTTTAACCGGTTCCGGAGGTTTGCATTGTTTCTCATCCAGTTCCAGCACTGGTGTAAAAAGGGAGAGAGCTGGAACTGGAGGCTCGGGCTCGCGAGCTGTTTTTCTCAGTGGATATGTTTTGATTATGTTTATTTGGGGAAGAAGGGGTGCTGTTTAGCCTGTTTGGTTGCAAAAAAAAAAAAAAAGAAGGCAGGTTTAATGTTTCTTTGAAGGAGTTTGTCGTGAACTCCTGCGAGAATTTCTGTTTGGCGTGTTATTCTCGTGGGTGTCGTGAATTTCTGGAATGGCCTCCCGTGGCCTACTGTGAATTTCCGGTGAACGAGGACGGGTGAAATCAGTGTGTTATTCATTCCTTGGAGAGTGTCAGTATCCTGGGTGTTGATTTTTGGTGTGAATTTCTGGTCGTGTGAATTTCTGGCAGGTTCTTCACGGACCTGTTCGGCGCTTCTAGTGTTCTTCATGATGAGAAATCCTGTTCGGCGATTTGGTGTTCTGAATTTTTTTGTGGAAAGCTGAGGTGCGGTGAATTTTTTTTGGAAGGCTGGGTCCCGTGGTTCTAAATTTTTTGGTTCCTGTGTTTTAGTTTTCGGTTGCTGTGCGGTGAAGTTTGGTGTTCTGTGCTGTGCGAATCTGTGTGGGTCGTGGAACCTGGAGGGTGTGGTGCTGTTAGGTGTTGGTGCGGTGAAACAGGGTGCGATCCTGTGGACGAAAAATAAAATAAAATAAAATAAAATTTTGAAGTTGTAAATGTACTGCTTACCAAGTCTTCTGATACAATGAGAGGAGTTATACCAAATGCAGAACTTAATTGAAAATCGAAGATAACTTTGGTTGATAAGAAGAAAATTGTCAAGAACTGATTCAACTTTGTTTATGAGCTGAATATATGGTGGTAAAAGAAGAGGAGAACGGCATTAAGAAATTCCTTTTTGCTTTTATAACCCTTCCAATGGTGAATGGAAAATGTAGGAAATGATTCTTCTGACTTATGAAGCATATATCTTTTTTTTGTGGTGCATCAATTCTATGAGATTACATATTTGTTCTCGTACCATGCTGTCTTGTATTTGTAAGTACTAGTTACTATTTTATGTTTAAACAATGTTTGTCTGTCCATCACTCTCTCTCTCTCTCTCCCCCCCTCCCCCCTGTTTTGGTTTTTTTCTTCTAATTTCTGATACTTCTCTTATTGACTGCATTATTTATTAAATGTCTATTAGTTTTCAGAAGCTTTATGACATTGATATTGAACATTGTTAAATAGGACCAATGCCTATTGCTTGGATGAATTCCTTCAAGAAGGTGAATCCTATACACTTGATTTTCCTTTTTTCTGGTATATTATGTCGTTAGTTACTTTATTGAATCTTCTTCATATCTGCAGGCTATTTTTTGTGGCAAGGATGGGAAGTCCTATGGACGATTTATTGGTAAACTTGTTTGAGTTTGCTAAATAATACTTTTAGATCGCTAGTCATATTTTATTGAAAGTACGTAGGTCAAATCATTTTCAGACAGCCATGACCCGCCATATTTTGAGTTTGCTAAATAATACTTTTAGATTCCCCTTCATAGTTTGCATAAGCTTTGAATGCTCTCCATATTCCTTCTGTTATATAGTTTTAGCCATTGCTTGAGTTTTTGTGATCTTGATTTTCCCATATTATATATATACTTACAAAAATATATATTCTCTTCTTCACTATTGATTTCATATAATATTTCTTCTGTGTCAGATATTTCTTCTCCAAATAGAACCTCAAGATCTTGTCTTCAATCAGCTTGATCATCTTCTTGACACCTTTTCCTTTTTTAGGACATCGAGGTGCAAAATGTCCTTCATAACATATGTAACATTTACATCCTTTCTTCTTTTTGCTAGGAGTATCATTTCTCCTTCTTACATACTTTTTCTTTTTAGAAAATGTTTTCCTTTTCTTCCAGGGCCTCCATTTGAATTTTTTCATCTTATAGGACTTCCTTGTTGGACCACATCAAATTTTCCAATTTTCTTTAAGGATCTTATTGTAACACTGTTGTCCATACTTGGTGTTCCTAGTCTGATTCCTAAGCTGTTTTTTAGCTTTAGCAGCTAGGCATTCGTTAGCTATTTCTCTTAATACAAAATCTATCCTAAATCTTGGACAATCCTGTTTTCCTATCTTCTTAAGAAAGATCCTTTATGGCAAATTTCATCACATGGACTCAGCAACTTATTAAATCAAGATTGAATACAAAGCCAAAAAGGTTTCTATCTGGTTGAATGATTAAAATTTCTTATACCAAAAATTCTTTGTTTCCTTAGTATGCATGGATATTTCTTATTAGGGAATAATTTTCTTAATATCTATCTTCCTACGAATAATTTTCAAAGATATATTGCGCTAACCTTAAAAACAGAGTTAGTGCATACACCATTACTTGAACAGCGAAAGTGTTACAAAGACTTTGTGCCAACAAAGCATGGTGATATCACACATTCAATTAAAACACTTGATGAATCACATTTGATGCAATTACTTGAAGATTGTAATGAGCCTAGGTATTTGAGAGTGATAAATTGTAAATAAGAAGCAATAAAGAAACACTTTGGCACTTCAAGGGGCTAATCTCTCCTCTAGTACACAGCTATGAGCTCACGACTTTAGATGCAATTACTTCCCTTCCTTTCATTAGAATACTAACAAGCTTTAAATACAACACCGAATGCTGGAAATAACTACCCACTACCCACAATATAGGATAACTTCTATGGTTGAGACCCACTAACACTTAACTTCCCTTAAGACAACTGGCCGCTAACAATAATTACCCATAAACAATCAACCCCAATTACATAACTCAACTACTAAACACATTAATTCTACAATTACTAATTAAATACATTAACCATGGTTAGGCCCATAACAAATGCCACCCCTTCAAAGCACCTTGCCACAAGGTGTAGTGTGAATGGAAACCATTTCTAACCAAATTCAGCCCAAGATATGAGCCATTTCACACGTTCTTTTGCAAGTTATGAAGAAGTAGATTCTTGCTTATCATCAACCTCATTGTATCCGTTGGTTGGTTCGACAAGCTTCTCTTCATCCTTGAGCTTCTCGTCATCTTCAATAGTTGGATCATCTATAGCATGCAATGCCTGAGAATCTTCCAAAATTGTTTCGGGATTTTCCAATTGATATGCCAAGAACAAGAACCCATCTCCTTGATTGCCAGGAACAATGATTGTATCGGATGCAGCAACGGTTAATGATCAGGAGTCAGAATCGGAAGAAGACATTCCAACAAGAATCATCCATGCGGCTACACTTGTGTGAGTTGTTCTTTAGGCACTTCATCATATTCGCTGCTCTCCACTTCTATAATTTTTGTGGGCATGTGACTCAAGGTTTCTTCTACTTGACTAAGACTTGATGTCATTTGCCTCGAATTCTCCTCGAGGGCTGCTATTATTTGCCTCAAATTCTCCTCTAATGCAATTTTGAGGTTGTACAATGCATTTTTGAGGTTGTCCATGTTGCAGGAACATGGCTCTGATACCACTTGTAATGAGCCTAGGTATTTGAGAGATAAATTGTAAATAAAAAGCAATAAAGAAACACTTTGACACTTCAAGGGGCCAATATCCCTCCTCTAGCACATGGTTATAAGCTCACGGCTTTAGATGTTATTACTTCCCTTCATTTCATTAGAACATTTACAACAGGTTTCCTTTGATTTTTCCTAAATTTAGGGAACAAAACTACTTTTTACTTTCCTATCTAAATATACTCTACAATAGCTTTCTTTATCTTTCCCTATATCAATTATTTTATTTTTTTTTCTTTTCAAAATACAAGTTCCTGCTTATTACCCCCTTTTCCACAAAATTTTATCACAATACCCAATAAAGGCGAAGAGATGAGAGATGAGAGAGGAGAAAGAAATATTTTGTATTAAAATAACGGATATGGAAGCTATAGGGAAGCTCTTTTGATTCCCAATGCTTAAGGAACCAATGGGTATCTATTGTGGGTGGTTTTTTGTGATTTTTTTTTACATTTTATCTATATGTAAGGAAGGGAAAAGGGTTATAGGAAAGCTGTTGTGAATGCTCTTATAATATTAACAAGCTTTAAATACAACTCCGAATGTTGGAAATAACTACCCCTTACCCACAATATAGGATAACTTCTACGGTTGAGACCCACTAACACTTAACTTCCCCTAAGCCAACTGCTTACTAACAATAACTGCCCATAAACAATCAACCTCAATTACGTAACTCACAACTACTAAACACATTAATTCTACAACTACTAATTAAATACATTAACCATGATTAGGCCCATAACAAATATTATGGATAAAACAACGAACTTGGAGAATGGTATAAGACCCTACCCACAAATTTGATTCAAAAGCTATTTGCTTCTATGTTCTGTAAGTGGCTATAACCTTATTTGATATTAATAATATGACATAATGTGCCTTCTAGCCAAAATCCCTTTCTATAAGCAAGTTGGTGGATTTGAATGCTCTATTAGTCCCTGGTATAAAATGATCAAAGTTGAACTCAATTGACTGGTTGAGAATTTTCTTCATTTTTATTCACAAAAACCCAAATATTGATCTTTTTCTTTGATCGGTAAGATTTGAACCGATGACCTACCACAACCCACCCCTTTACCACCTGATCCAATGGCCCAATGGCAAAAACTTGACATTATCTAATCCATAAAAGGTAGAAGTTTGAGACACCAAGATACTGACCAAGTCATAATATCAGTGAGTCAAAATATTTTTCGTATAATGCCTTCTCATTAGGGACATTGGGTGATAATTCTTTTTGTTTGTTAATAATAGCACTCAGTCTAACGAATATTATAATGGCTCAGGTGGATCAGTTCTGTCTGGATTTGCAACTTCTTTTAGACCATTGTACTTTGAACTGAAACAAGTTAAGGAAGTGATGTCAACTGGGCAGCCTTGTGATTTAGCATATGATTTTGGGGATGGCCTTTTGGACCTCCAAGAATATCCACAAGGCTTCCCAAAACCAGGTGAGATTATACTTTTACTGTCTAACACAATGAATTCATTTGTATTCTGAAACTCGGCAATTATTAAATTTCCAATTCTTTGCAAAAAATTTAGAGAGAGAGAGAGAGATTATACTTTTACTGTCTAACACAATGAATTCATTTGTATTCTGAAACTCGGCAATTATTAAATTTCCAATTCTTTCAAAAAATTTAGAGAGAGAGAGAGAGATTATACTTTTACTGTCTAACACAATGAATTCATTTGTATTCTGAAACTTGGAAATTATTAAATTTCCAATTCTTTGCAAAAATTTTAGAGAGAGAGAGAGTGGTTGTTTGAAATATATATATATATATATATATATATATATATATATATATATATATATATATATATATATATATATTTTCCTTTTTCTTTTTGGAGAGGCATTGTATATTTTTCTGACTTTGTAATAAAGTCTCCATGAAGTTCACTGACAACCCATCCCCCAAATCTTTCCTTCTCATGATCATGTTTCCCTTTCCTGACCAAAACGCCTACTTCCAGTTTTCTACATTTTTTCCTTTTTATACTCACCAAAATAACAAAAATCATGTTGCTTCTTCAAACTTGTAGATATCACTCAAACTAAGGAGTAGTTGCAACTGCTAGTAAGTTTTACACGCCTAAAGGGATGACTTGTGGTGGTAGTCACTGTATTTTCTTGTCACAAACATTCATGTTTCTGCCCGGGCAATTAATTAAATAACCTTTGAACTTGCAAAGATTCAAGTCAATTTTGTGTCTATAAAGCTGGTTTCAGTGTCTGTCGATTATATTCAATGCAGATCCATTGAGTATTGCCTAATCTGATTTTTGCTTTTTCTGTGGCAGTAAAACATTTGTATCCATTCAACGATCAGGTTGTTGTATATGTTCGTCATCTAGGACCAGGGGTCTCAGTAGGGCAAGCATGGCAAGAAGGGAAATCATTACAACATGTGCCTCAAAAGTTATGCGGTGAGATATTGATGGTGAAAGATTATGCTGCATTATCTGAAAATCACTAAAAGAATCTACCTAGTTCTTTAAAGAAAGATGAAAGATTATGCTGTAATGGTTCGAGTGAGAAAACAAAAGCCTGTACAATCGAGTAATCAATATGCTATGGAGAAAGGTGTTTCAAATTTGATACAGGGCAGAAAAGGGGTTGAGGGTCTATGAAAATATCAAGCTAATCGAACAAGTTTTTTCGGATAATGGTAAGTATTACATGTCCAAAAACACAATCTGTACAATCGAACAAGTTAACTGAGGCAGTATCCAATAACTCAGATTACTAGTTCTGAAACTGATCTTAGTTCTCATTTCATTCAGAGTTTTGAACAGCATACACATTCTTATATGGGTCTAAAGAAATTTTAAGGCTAAGTATCTCCTGCTAGATGTTGAAAAGTTTGTATCAATTTTTATTTTGGCAACTTATATCAGATATATTATTCGCTAAAAACTAATTAGCTTGAATTTTTTTTCTTGGTCAATTATATCTGCGAATGTTGTCAGTCCATAAAATTCTTGTCAATTTTCATTGATTTTACTTTTGGGCAAATTTCATGACTTGTCTGAGACGTATTAGAATATGTATGTCAGTTGAATGTGATGATAATAATTGTGTGCTAGTTTTGACTTATTTCCTTTATGATTTGCTTGACCATAGTTTCTCCCTGTGCTTCTATTGCTTGCCTTGGCCTTGATGAATCTTAACAAACGAGAATGCGTCTCCAGCAGTCGGAAAATTGATTCGATAAGATGCTTAGGCGTTTTAATTAAAAAGAAGAGAGTAGGAGTTTAACCATGAGAAGGTTTTATATATATATATTAACAATGGCAATCCGTAAATGGGACCTTTCCCGTGCACGCGTAGAAGGCCCCATCCATGTGTACTATGTAGTTTTAACCCGTTCGGTTGGCTCCCATGGGGAGAGAGTCAAATTGACGAGCTCCCCTTTGCAAGGTGTGACCTCAAGATTCAAGGCAACTGTTTAACAATAAAATGTGAATATCCTTGAAAGTGTATAATTGAAACGAAAAATTTCGCTTAACTCTCATGAACATTCATCACATTTGAAATTGTTTCCTTAAACTTTAAAAACTCTCAATTTAGGGAAGGTAATTGTAAAAGTGACGACAATTCAGAAGGTTAATTGAAAGGAAAATTTTTCTATGAAAATCTAAGTTGAACCCATGTGACAAATAAGGGTTTGAATTTCTTATTTTGCCAATTAAAAACTTAGATTTTTCCCTGGTGAAAAATAAGTTCAGTGGTTAAATTTTTCGTCAATCTCTTAATGGAAGGCATCAATTGTTGATATGTCCACTTGTTAGACAGTTAAAACCCAACACATGGATAAAGATGAGGTCATTTTCTCCCATCTCCGACATGCGAGCAATGTGTTCCTGTTACGAAGCCATGTAAATAACTTAAGCCACTTCAGAGCCACTTGCACTAAAATGGTTGAGGGACTCCAGTTTGTAAACATGTTTTAAAAATTATTTCTTATTTAAATGAATTAGATATTCTTCGGGGTTCAGATCAATGCAAGATCTCGGATAGTTATTGGGCTTGTTTGGCAAAGATATGTACAGCACAGAGCAGTGGGTTAGTTTTGAAATTAGTAAAAAGTGATGATGTGATATAAAATAAAAAGAATTTGTATAAAAAAGTGAAAAAGTTTTGTATTGTAGTGAATTTTTTTATTTGAATAATAAAAAAAAATTATTGATGTGATATAAAAAGTAAAAAAAGTGAGAATATTTTGATTTTCTTGGTAGTTTTTATACTTGTCTTTCCCTTTATGTTGGTTAAAAAGCTAGGTCTTTTTGGTGGTTTAGCTTGAAAGGTTTGACCTTTGAGGACTAGCTTTAATTTTGACCCCAAGGTAGTGCTTAAACGCTCACCTTTCATTTTCAACACCTTAAAACATGTCCTTGGTTGTTTAACAAATGGACTGTGACTATGTGAATGAAGTTGGAATCTTTGGAGTTTGAGTTGTGTTTGTAACCTGGGTTATTTTTAAAGATTTGATCTTGTAGTAGTGGGAATGTGGTATATATCAATTCTTGTTGTGTGAAACTTAGGACATATTCTGGGCAAAACGTTCTAAATAGAGGTGAAAATGCAAGTGGATAATAACCGCTCACACCTTCTATCCGTATATGTGGTTAGCAAAAACCACTCTTTGCATATGCGGAGGCTGTTCATTAACCGTATCTACATGCCCTTTATTTATATATATAATTAAATTTATTAAAACAACGTTGTTTTGGTATTACCTCATATGCGATAGCGGTTCTTTAATATTTTTTCATTTTACCAACTATAGATAGATGATATAAGAAGCAAAATAATGTACGAGATTAAAACTTCATGGCAAAATGATTAGCAAGTGTTATCTAAATAATAGTGTTCAACTATAAATAATGTCTTTTTGGTATTTACTAGAAGCATGAATTACAATTTCAAGGCTCAAAACTAATTAACTCATATGCAGATAGCGGATAATACATTTAATAATCATAAGAACCGCACTGATGCAGATAATAATCGTATGATACGGATACGGATACCTAAAAGTAAAAACCGCATTATACGGATATGGATACAGAAACTGCTAACAACTGCATCCTCATCCACATTTTCACCCCTAATTCCAACGGTATCGAAGACTGTTCCAACGGTCCCCGAGTAACAATCAAACGTTTTAGGGGCAGAATCTGTGTATTAAAGCTTTTAAGTGCACATTAGGGTTTTTAAGCGTCGATTAGGGTTTTACTTGACATCGTTTCTAATATTAGAGTATAGACTTTAAGAAATGAGAAGTTGATGCTTCGGTATGTCCGAGGTTAGACTTGAGCGTTAAAGGTAAGTATCGCTCATGGAAACGCAAACTACTTTGTTATCAATCATAAACATTTTATCTATAAACTATATATGCACTCTGATACTCATATCTTTCATAAAAATGTGTGGTGATCAGCAAGGTTAGATTGCTCATGAGCTGCCTGGGTTGACATGGGTTGAGCTTAATTATATATTGCTGGCTGGAGTAATTCCTAACTCATTTTTTTCTCTTTAAAACAGAGGAGAAGCAACAAATTAAATTTCAGGGAACACCCCCGAACACTTGGAACACTTTTAAACGTTGATTTACAAATGCATTAATGATGTTCTAAAATATATATATATATGAATCGGTTTGTTTGGGTGCAATGGCATAGATGTAATTTGGAGAACTCCTTTGGATTCACGCAATTTGTGGCTTCCTCCAAAGAGCGTGTTTGTTTAGGGTCGGAGCCGTACCTTTAACGGGTAGTTAGACTCTGTGTGGGCCCCAATATGGCAGTAATACCCTCCATGCAAACCGCCAGCCCGAACTAACTAATGCAACCTTCTAGGTCTAGCCTTCAACAACAACTTATTTACATAATATTAATTATGTTTTTACAGACATTAATTAATTATAACAAATATCCAACTTTTGAATTGGTGAAAAAGTAAAAAAAAAAAAAAAAAAAAAAAAAATCAAGCGGGTGAGAGAGGGAAGCATATATATATAATAGAAAATTTTTGAACAAGAAAAGCATAACCCAATTAATTGTTGCAAATCACGAAAACTTAGTCTCAAAGTAAATGCTAATGCTCCGTTTGTTTCGACGTAAAATGGTTTCCGTCGTAAAATATTTTCGACGAAATCAATTTCAAAAGAAATTATTTTCTCGAAAATATTTTTCGGCGTTTGGTTCGCACGAAAAAATTACGAAAAGTGAAAATGCAACTGTCGCCGGAATCCGGCGACGACCGGTCGCCGTCGCCGGAATCCGGCGAACATGTTTGGCCGGATCCGGCCAAAATAGCCGGATTTCGGCAGGACACCTCCTGGCCCGGTCAGATCCGGCCTGATCCGGTCATTTTGGCCGGATCTCGGCAGGATCAGTGGCCGGATCCGGTCAGATCCCGCCGGATTCCGGCCATTTGGGCCAGATCCAGCCGGATCCCGGCCATTTTGGCCGGATCCGGCGGGGTCAGTGGCCGGATCCGGTCAGATCCGGCCGGATCAGTGGCCGGATCCGGTCAGATCAGGCCGGGTTCCGGCAGGTTTCTGTCCATGGCCGGATTCCGGCGGCCGGCGGTGTTCCGGCAACCGGATTCCGGCGGCTGGCGGTATTCCGGCGGCCGGATTCCGGCAGCCGGCAGAATTCCGGTGGTCGGATTCCAACGCCGGCATTATTCCAGTGACTTGATGATGCCGGATTCCGGTGCTGCCTATTTTCGAACGACCGACTATTATAGGATTTGGACAGTCAGATATCAAACGTGCGTGTAAGGACGAAGAATATAATTTTGGAAAACGATTTACGGTTTTAAAAATCGTAAATCGTTTTCCAAAAATTAAAGAAGGTTTTACGGTCAAACCGAAAATGATTTTCGTTGACCGTTATTTTCGCCCCTACCAAACACCGTAAAATACCGAAATCATTTTCCGGAAATCATTTTACGCCGAAACAAACGGAGCATAAATTGAAATTGAATTCGTTAAAATTAAGTCACGTGTTCTTTATATCATGTTGTGGGACACGTTTTAATTCTAACTGATCCTAGTTTTAACTTAAACTTGAATTACCACTATTATCTAAATTAATATATATTAATTGATGAAATTATTAAATAAGGATAACACCCCAGTCTAATATATATATACTATGATTTATTTTGTCAACTTCCATTTATTCCTCCTACTTTTCCTCCAACATTTGAAGGGATCGGATATATATATATATATATATATATATATATATATATATATATAGTAGATAGACACTCTCTTAGTTTCCCGGCTAGCTAGCTAAAAGAGAAAATTTGTCAACTTGCATTAATTAATCAAGAGTGTTACAATGGAACTCTTGCAGATGAAATCACGAAAGTAAACAAGGTCCTTTTCTTTTCCAGACATTAGCGCCAGGGAGCTGACATATATAATAGATAACAGTAGCCCTGTAACAACCAAGAGAAAAGCGCTAGTCAGAATTGCGATATCTTTCTAAAAGAACTAGTCAATTTGAAGTTTTCCTAGAATTCCTTATAAAGCCCAGTTTTACCTAGTAACTAAGCAATGTGGGACTAATTAGCACCCATGAATATCTTTATAAACCACTCACTCTATATGAGCTATTCATCTCTTTTCAATATGTGAACTATTCATCTCTTCCCATATTTAGAAGACTGTTATAGAATTATTATATAATCAGTATGATATGATGTTATAGTGAAAATTAATCATTTCTTATTATTATTATTTTTTTATCCAATTAATAACTGTCTTTTTTATCGCCACATCATCCATTTGTATGACAGTGATATAATAGTCTACTAAACATCATTACTTCACAGATAAGTCTTAGGTCGTGGCTTATTTGGAAAGAATAAACTATGATTGTGCGCATGTTACGACTAATGTTACGTGTTTTAAATCAATTTCATTGTCGATCACTTAAAATATGTCATGTCAATCGGTATAACATGGATAAGCATCTCCATGCCAACACAATAGGCATATGGTTCATAATAGTCAAATTTGACTATTATGAGTAATTTTTCGTCTTTAACACATAGGCAAAATAAATTTTTCCCTTCTAGTGTGAATAGTAAATAAAATATTCACTATTCAAACTACAAAGTGTTTTAATATTCTTTTTCTTTTTCTCTTTTTCTATTTTTTACGCACTTTTTTTCCATACAAAATAATATTTTAGAAAAAAAATATAAAATACAAGAAAAAAAAAAATCTGTTCAAATATCAATTAAAAAATAAATAATTATGATAAAAATTAATATTTTTTCGATAGTTATTTTAGCTCATAGGAGAAAAGATATGGAAATTATGTAGCAAAATGACAAAAACCGCAAGGACAAACATATAATTATATATAATGATGGATGCAGTTCACTGCAAATCACGCGCGCGGTGTGAGTATCAGGATTCAGAATACGAAGATTATGAGTGGACCCCAGTGACGGGAATAACAACCTCCTCCTAACCCCTTCCCTCTCCTTTTACTTGTTCCATTGGCCTACGAGTCTACGACAATAAATCAAATATACATAATATATAATATATAATATATAATATGGGTGGAATTTCTGAGACTCCTGATCTCTCTCTCTCTCTCTCTCTCTTTCTTGCTCTCTCGGCCATCCTCTCAATCGGTGATTCCATCTCGGTTTTCCTTGTAGCCCCCTAATTAATTTGTTGCATTTTCTCTCAACTGAGTGTTTGTTTTCCCTTTCTTTCTAGTTTTGTGCGTAATCTTGTTCATCTTAAGGTTTAAGTGTTAATTAGTTGTGATGGCTCTTTTAATGCTGTTCTAGCTTCGATGTTCATGTACTCATCATTCTCTCTTGTTTGTTTGCTTTGGGCTTTTTTTTTTTGTTTTTTTTTTTTTGGTGGATTTTGCTTTAATTGATGCAGACAGAGACCCAGAAAGGCAGGAGACAAAAATCCCTCTGGTCCAAAAATGTATGAGACTGGTTGCTTTGATCCCAACCCCATGACAGAAGGTACAGTTGCTGCAGGAGAAGCAGCAATACCAGAGGATGGATTTTCCCATACACTCCCGACCCACAATAGCTTTGAAGAGAATCTCAGGCTCTCCATGGAAGAGTTGCAGCAAATGGACATTAATCAAAATGGGCAGCAATGCTTCGATTATTCTTCGCTACCAAACAGTCAAATGCTCCTCAATCTCTTCCACCTGCCCAGCTGCTCAGGCTCCACTTTGCTTCCCAGTTCATCCATCTCCTTCTCAAACCCAACCCAGAAGACCGCAAATTATCAGAACCCGTTGGGCTTTCTGGGAGACGTTCCGACCGGGTCGGACCATGCCTCCGGCGCATCCGTTTTGTATGACCTCCTATTCCATTTAAACCTGCCTCCACAGCCTCCTATGTTCAGGGGTTTGTTCCAGTCTCGACCCAACGGCTCCGGCTTGCCAGACTCAAGGAATGGTTCTGATCTGTTTGGCACAGGAGGAGGGCATGAGAGAGAGGGAAGTTGGGATGGGAGACAGTTCGAAAATGGCGTATTGGAGTTCACCAGAGACATGGCTTGTATTGGGAATGGCAGGGTCGATGTCGAAACCAAACCCTTTGCCAGAGAGCGCCAGAGGAGACAGCAGTTGAACGACAAGTTCAAGGCCTTGAGGAGCCTTGTCCCTAACCCTACCAAGGTATTTACAAAATCTCATTAATTTCTTTGATTTTCTTTTGACATATATTAATTCAATCACTTTACGCTTACAATATATACTTTCTGGGGTGGGGCGCCGAATCAAAACTATACATGATATGAAGACTGATAGGGCATCTGTGGTGGGCGATGCAATAGAATATATCAAAGATCTTCTGAGGACAGTTAACGAGCTGAAGTTGCTGGTGGAGAAAAAGAGATGCGGGAGAGAGAGGACGGAAGCTGACGATGTGTCCGGGGATGTGGAGAGCTGCAACATGAAGCCTCTTGATGACCCCGAGCAGTCCTACGACGGATCTCTGAGGAGCTCATGGCTTCAGAGGAAATCCAAAGAGACCGAGGTCGATGTTCGTATCATCGACGACGAGGTCACCATCAAACTCCTTCACCCAAAGAATAATTGCTTGCTGTTTGTCTCTAAAGTCCTCGACGAGCTTCAGCTCGATCTCCACCATTTTGCTCGTGGCCACATTGGCGATTTCTACAGCTTCTTGTTCAACACCAAGGTATATATATAATATATATATATATACACACATATCCTTCTGCTTGTCAATTAGCCATTTTGGTCTGTACCATAAAATTTTCATTATATATTAATATGTGCATGCATGCAGGTGTGGTGGGTTTTCACACTAGTAGTGCTGTTTATGTATGAATTGTTAAATCACCGCTTAACTTTCTATTAAAAGTGAGGCATGCAGATAATTAAGATTGGAAATTATTTTGATCTGATGTTAAATTTTTATTTATTCTAAAAGCTGCTTAAACGGATAGAAAATCATTGACTTAGTCATTTAATTAATATATATAGTTTTTGCTTATTTTGGCAGATATATGAAGGCTCTTCTGTGGATGCGAGTTCCATAGCCAACCAGATCATTGAGGTTTTGGACAGACAGTACTGTGCAGCCATTCCACCTGCCAGTAGGCTGTAGCTATTAGAGTTGGAGAAGATATATACATCGATCCCAGGGAATTAAGGAATTATATATGATGATCTTTTGATCGAGTTTTAATGTTGAGTACGTATAATAGTACGAACGTGCATGGATTCTATCTAGTGGTAATTAAGCAATAATTAAAGCTGGTCAAGGGATACAATTTATGCATACTTATTTCCAAGATTTGAAGTTATCCTACTAATTAAGCTTGCTTGCTCATTTTGTATTAATTAATTAGAAATCATATCAAATGTTTCAGCATCTTTGAGCATTATTTTCTTTAATATTTCTTGCAAAGTAAAAAAAATAGTAAATAGGTCTAGTTATTCATAACTTCCTAATTTTTGTATTAAAAAGAGTAATGACATATATTGTTGCTACAGTTTCCGGTATGATATGATCTGGCGATCACTAATGTTTTTTACATCTCAAAAATCTTTGTTCCACTGCAAAAAAACTAACACCATCAAGAGAACGCACCGGAGTTGCTGGTGAATCTCTGATACTTAAGTAAGTTTCAGAGAGAAAATAAAGCTCAAGCACGATAATTTAGTCTTGAGTTTATACAAGTCTCACGCAATGAATTCATTTGTATTCTAAAACTTGGCAATTATTAATATTTTCCAATTCTTTGCAAAAATTTTAAATCCCTAGCTAAACTTTCTACTTCTTAATTTATTAGTTCTTTCAATGGAACAACTACCAGAGCCAGAGAGAGAGAGAGAGAGAGAGAGAGAGAGAGAGGTGTAATTTGAAATGTGTACATATATATATATATATATTTCTCTTTTTGGAGAGGCATTGTATATTTTTCTGACTTTGTAATAAAGTCTCCATGAAGTTCACTGACAACCCATCGATCCCCCGAATCTTTCCTTCTCGTGATCATGTTGCCCTTTCCTGACCAAAATGCCTACTTCTATTCCAGTTTTCTACATTTTCTCGTTTTTATACTCACCAAAATAACAAAAATCATGTTGCTTCTTCAAACTTTGTAGATATCATTCAACTAAGGAGTAATTGCAACTGCTAGTAAGTTTTACATGCCTAAAGGGATGACTTGCGGTGGTAGTCACTTTATTTTTCTGTTGTAAAATTAATTTTGATGGTGCAAAATATTCTTGTTAATATTAAATCATATTAATCTGAAAATAATAATAATAAATAAATAGAATAAAATTAGAATAAGGAAATATCTCACAATGCTATAAAATCATGCAAAAACGTTATCCTTAAAGGTTGATTCGTGCCTCCCGGAGTATATAACCCGGTATGTTCGGATTCATTGATACGCAACCTCCCAAGATTATACCATAGCGTCTATCTTTCTGAAGAACACTTTCAAGAATACAGGCTAATAGAACAACCTTTTGATTTTCAACTTGTTGTTTTTCCCTTTATGTTGGTTAAAAGCTAGGTTTTTTAGGTGGTTTAGCTTGAAAGGTTTGACCTTTGAGGAGTAACTTTAGTTTTGACCCCAAGGTGGCCGGTGCTTAAACACTCACCTTTCAACACATTAAAACATGTCCTTAGTTGTTTAACAAATGAAATGTGACTATGTGAAGAAAGTTAGGATCTTTGGAGTTTTTGAGTTGTATTTGTAACCTTTGTTGTTTTTAAAGATTTGATCTTGTTGTGCAGTCCCTTTAGAAATTTTGTAATCTCTTCTAGTAGTGGGAATGTGGTATATCAGGTTTTGGTTGTGTGAAACTGAGGTAAAAAAATATTATGGGCAAAACTTTCTATTTAAAGGTGAAAATGTGAGCAGATAATAACAACTCATAGCCATTATCTGCGCCTATCAGCCATCCACTGTCCGCATATGCGGATACAGATTCGATTAGCAAAAACCACTATTCTCATATCCAGAGGCTGTTATTAACTGCATCTGCATGCCCTTTATATATAATATATATTTAATTAAATTCATTAAAACAACGTTGTTTTGGTGTTACCTCATTTGCAAATAGTGATTTTCTAATATTTTTTCATCTTATCAACTATAGATAGATGATACAGGAAGCTAAATAATGTATAAGATGAAAATTTCATGACAAAATGATTAGCAAGTGTTATCTGAATAATGGTGTTCAACTATATATAATGCCTTTTTAGTATTTACTAGAAGCATGAATTATAATTTCAAGGCTCAAAATGCTAATTACCTCATATGCGGATAGCGGATAACACATTTAATAATCACAAGAATCACACTAATGCAGATAATAATCGCATGATGCGGATACGGATACCTAAAAGTAAAAACCGTATTATATGGATACGGATACGGATACGGATACGGATACGGATACGGATACGGATATAGATACTGCTAATAACTGCATCCGCATCCACATTTTTACCCCTAATTCCAACGGTATCGAAGACTGTTCCAACAATCCCCAAGTAACAATCAAATGTTTTAGGGGTAGAATGTGTGTATTAAAGTTTTTAAGTGCATATTAGGGTTTTTAAGCGTCGGTTAGGGTTTTACTTGACATCGTTTCTAATATTAGAGTATGGACTTTAAGAAATGAGAAGTTGACGCTTCGGTATGTCCGAGGTTAGATTTGAGCGTTAAAGGTAAGTATCACTCACGGAAACGCTAAAATACTTTGTTATCAATCATAAACATTTTATCTATAAACTATATATATATATATATATATGTGCACTTTAATACTCATATCTTTCATAAAAATGTGTGGTGATCAGCTAGGTTAGAAGCAACAAAATTCAGGGAACACCCCTAAACCCTTAAACACTTTCAAACGTTGATTTACAAATGCATTGATGTTCTAATAAAATATATGAATCGGTTTGTTTGGGTGCAATGGCATAGATGTAATTTAGAGAACTCCTTTGGATTCACGCAATTTGTGGCTCCCTCCAAAGAGTGTGTTTGTTTAGGTCGGAGCCGTACTTTTAACAAGTAGTTAGACTCTATGTGGGCCCCAATATGACAGTAATACCCTCCATGCAAACCGCCAGCCCGAACTAACTAATGCAACCGTCTAGCCTTCAACAACAACTTATTTACATAATATTAATTATGTTTTTACATACATTAATTACAACAAATATCCAACTTTTGAATTGGTGAAAAAAAAATAAAATTAATTAATTAATTAAGTGGGTCAGAGAGGGAAGCATATATAATAGAAAATTTGAACAAGAAAAATATAACTCACTTATTGCAATTCACGAAAAGGTAGTGTCGGAATGCTAAATTGAAATTGAATTCGTTAAAATTAAGACACGTGTTCTTTATGTCATGTTGTGGGACACGTTTTAATTCTAACGAATCCTTGTTCCAATTTAAACTTGGATTACCATTATTAGCTAAATATTAATTTGATGAAATTATTAAATAAGGATAACACCAGTATAATAATATGATTTATTTTGTCAACTTCCATTTATTCCTCCTACTTTTCCTCCAACACTCTTTTGTATATAAAAGAGAAAATTTGTCAACTTCCATTAATCACCAGGTGGAACCTTTCGAATTTTATTATTGAGACAAAAATTGTTGATCACTTTTGTAATTATTATTGCAATTTACATTTTTAAAGTAATTTTCAACCGATTTTAGGCTTTTATTGTACTTAATTTTCAAAATGTAGAATATGCTCATGCATTTGTCCGTAGGGAAATTTGACCCAATAAAGCTAAGTAGAATCCTCTTTTTCAGACTGTTCATGTGAGAGAAATATCTCCAGGGCTTTGTCCTTTTGTCTTTTCTCTTTGGCTAATCTGAAATTATTGAAATTATTTATTTATTATTATTTTTTGTGATATGTCAGTTCGACCCTAAATAGAGGAGACAAATATATGCCATTTGTCTATATCATTTGAAGATGGAGACAAAAATTTATAAACTAAAAGAGTGAGGGAGAGAGAAAAAAATTCACAAAAACTTTATGCATTCATAATACGATGCTTCCTTACATTTAGGTAAAATTGTAGATGAAATGAAAAATGTATTTAGTTTAGAGAACTCGATGGAGATTTTTTTTGGAGTTGATTAGCCATTTTACATAAAAATTTAAAATGCATAAGCCATTGTGGATGTTATTACCGGATAAAAAAATTTAAACATGTATTCAAGTTGTTAAATCGTGGCATTTTTGTAAAAATATAATTTAGAGTATGTTTGGGCCTAGGATTTTGCAAGCCAAAAGTAGATTTTAAAACAAAATTGAGGAAAGTTTCTCGTTTGGGAGTGCGTTTGAAAAAGGGCAATCCGAAACATAATTGCAGGGAAGAATGTGTGTTTTTAAAACCGAAAGATTTTACCAAACGCTATTTACTTTTTTTAAAAAAAAGAAAAGAAAAGAAAAAGAAAAAGAAAAAGAAAAAGTCACGTTTTCTTTAATTGCATTATGAAATCGCTATTTTTTCGAACTGCACGTTTTGAAACTGCTAAACTAAACGGACCCTTAAGCACATATGTTAGTGATAAATAAGAAGAGTAATGCTACATATATACTATAATTTTATCCTATAAATATCTTAAAATAATGACGTGATAGTTCTAACCAGCAATTAGATCAACCCTTGCTAAAAAAATAAAGGGTAAGTTAAGATTGACACGTCAGTATTATAGAGTAATTATACAATAAAATTGTGATATATATCATTAGTGAATAAGAAAGACCAAAATGAACTTAAATCTGGTCCCCTAATTCAGTTTATACTATGTGTCATGCTCCTCTTTGTTAATAATTACCATCTATATCTATATATGCTTCAGTCCCTCTTACTACAAATTAATATTAGCCCAGCCTACCATTCTTCTTTTGCATGCAGTGACCCTACCTCTCTCTCTCTCTCTCATCCACTATACACAGACATAATCAAGAGTGTTACAATGGAACTCTTGCAGATGAAATCACGAAAGTAAACAAGGTACTTTTCTTTTTCGGACAATAGCGTTAGGGAGCTGACATGTACGTATATATATAACAGTAACGATATTTTGGAGACCGTTATATATAGGATTATCATACAATCAGTATGGTGTAATAGTAAAAATTAATTAGTTATTTATTATTATTATTATTTTTAAAACAAAGTATTTATCAAATAGCTGTTTTTTGTTGTCACATCATCTATTTGTATGATAGTTGTATAATAGTATATTAAACATCGTTACTTCACATTTAAGTTTTAGGTCGTGGCTAATTTGGAAAAAAGAAATTATAATTTTGCACATGCTATTACTAATGTTACGTGTTTTAAATAATTTTTATTGTCGATCACTTAAAATATGTCATGTCGATCGGTATAACATGGATGGTTCATATGACTCATTTTTCGTTTTCAATATATAGGCAAAATAAATGTTTTCCTTCTAGTGTAAATATTATTCATACTATAAAGAGTTTTTTACTTTTATTTTTTAATATTATTATTATTTTCTTTCTTTTTCTCTCTCTATTTTTTTCACACATTTTCCCATACAAATAATATTTAAAGAAAATATCAAGTACAATAATAATAAAAAAAAAATCTGTTAAAATGTGTATTAAAAAATAAAAATTTATATTTTTTCAAATAATTATTTTAGCCCACATGAAGAGGAAACATATGCACCAATATGGAGAAATGGCATTTATCATAGGAAAAATGATATTTCCATAACATTTACATGACCACTGATATTGGTAGGATTCATGCATGTAAGACCCACATACATAGATCTTACCAATATGTTTTGTTGTGTAAATATTGTACATCTGACACATCTCTTAGCGTACGTAGTTGTAAGACAAAGTAAAGAAATGGCAAACATTATAGTGAACATATGATACGCTTATAATTTCTATATTACTTTTATATAATTTTAACAATTTTTTTTTTTTAAATCAACTATTAAATATATATATATATATATATAATTCACATGTAAGAAAATGAGTAAAATAATTAATTTTGAAAAAAAAAAAAAAAAATTAGAGTTAGTACAAAAATTATATAGTCCGTAATCATTTCTCACGATTATATAATGGTGCGGTTCACTGCAAATCACGCGGGGTGAGTATCAGGATTCAGAATACGGGAGATTATGAGTGGACCCCAGTGACGGGAATCTCAGTAACAACCTTCCTGATCTGATTTAATTTAAAGAAAAAGAATTCTTTTATATATGTTTGTAGTTACCGGTCCCTCTTCCTAACCCCTTCCCTCCCCTTTTACTTGTTCCATTGGTCTATGACAATAAATCAAATATATATAATATGGGTGGAATTCCTGAGACACCTCTCTCTCTCTCTCTCTCTCTCTCTCTCTCTCTCTTTCTTGCTCTCTCGGCCATCCTCTATCTCAATCGGTGATTCCATCTGGGTTTTCCTTGTAGCCTCCTAATTAATTTGTTGTATTTTCTCTCAAGGGAGTGTTTGTTTTCCCTTTCTTTCTAGGTTTGTGCGTAATCTTGTTCATCTTAAGGTTTAAGTGTTAATTAGTTGTGATGGCTCTTTTAATGCTGTTCTAGCTTCGATGTTCATGTACTCATCATTCTCTCTTGTTTGTTTGCTTTGTGCTTTTTTTTTTGTTTTTTTTTTGGTGGATTTTGCTTTAATTGATGCAGACAGAGACCCAGAAAGGCAGGAGACAAAAATCCCTCTGGTCCAAAAATGTATGAGACTGGTTGCTTTGATCCCAACCCCATGACAGAAGGTACAGTTGCTGCAGGAGAAGCAGCAATACCAGAGGATGGATTTTCCCATACACTCCCGACCCACAACAGCTTTGAAGAGAATCTCAGGATCTCCATGGAAGAGTTCTCCTACAGCCACAACCTCGCTCACCCGCCTCCTACCCATGAAGATGCTGCAGCTGCAGCCACTGCCATGGGGATTGAACTCCAACAGCAGCTGGCATTCAATATGGACGACTCCTACAACCCCACCAACCATAACAATCCTCATCTCGTCGACAACTCTTACAGCGTCCACGAGATGCGAGATATGGAACGTTTTAACCATCACCACCAGAACCATGAAGATCAGCAACAACAGTTGCAGCAAATGGACATTAATCAAAACGGCCAGCAATGCTTCGATTATTCTTCGCTACCAAACAGTCCGTACCCCCCAACTCCAGACCTCCTCAATCTCTTCCACCTGCCCAGATGCTCAGGCTCCACTTTGCTTCCCAGTTCATCCATCTCCTTCTCAAACCCGACCCAGAAGACCGCAAATTATCAGAACCCGTTGGGCTTTCTGGGAGACGTTCCGGCCGGATCGGACCATGCCTCCGGCGCATCTGTTTTGTATGACCCACTATTCCATTTAAACCTGCCTCCACAGCCTCCTATGTTCAGGGGTTTGTTCCAGTCTCTACCCAACGGCTACGGCTTGCCAGGCTCAAGGAATGGTTCTCTGTTTGGTACAGGAGGGGATGAGAGAGAGGGAAGTGGGGATGGGAGACAGTTTGAAAATGGCGTACTGGAGTTCACCGCCAGAGACATGGCTTGTATTGGAAAAGGCAGGGTCGATGGCGAAACCAAACACTTTGCCACAGAGCGCCAGAGGAGACAGCACTTGAACGACAAGTTCAAGGCCTTGAGGAGCCTTGTCCCTAACCCTACCAAGGTATTTACAGAATTTCATTAATTTCTTTGATTTTCTTTTGACATTAATTCAATCACTGTACGCTTACAATATTTTCTGCTTTTTGGATCTATGTATCAATGTTAATTTCTTCTGGGGTACGTGGGGCGCCGAATCAAAACTATAAATGATATGAAGCCTGATAGGGCATCTGTGGTGGGCGATGCAATAGAATACATCAAAGAGCTTCTGAGGACAGTTAACGAGCTGAAGTTGCTGGTGGAGAAAAAGAGATGTGGGAGAGAGAGGACGAAGAGGCACAAGAAGGAAGCTGACGATGCGTCCGGGGATGTGGAGAGCTGCAACATGAAGCCTCTTGGTGACCCTGAGCAGTCCTACAACGGATCTCTGAGGAGCTCATGGCTTCAGAGGAAGTCCAAAGAGACCGAGGTCGATGTTCGTATCATCGACGACGAGGTCACCATCAAACTCGTTCAGCGAAAGAATAATTGCTTGCTGTTTGTCTCTAAAGTCCTCGACGAGCTTCAGCTCGATCTCCATCATGTTGCTGGTGGCCACATTGGCGATTTCTACAGCTTCTTGTTCAACACCAAGGTATATATATATATATCCATTTTGGTCTGTGCCATAAAATTTTCATTATATATTAATATAAGTGCATGGTGTGGTGGGTTTTCACACTAGTAGTGTTGTTTATGTATGAATTGTTAAATCACAGCTTAACTTTCTTTTTGAAGCCAATAAGATTGGAAATTAGCCCTTTTTGCTTTGATTTAATCATTTAATTAATATGTATTATTTTTTCTTATTTTGGCAGATATATGAAGGCTCTTCTGTGTATGCGAGTTCCATAGCCAACAAGATCATTGAGGTTGTGGACAGACAGTGTGCAGCCATTCCACCTGCCAGTAGGCTGTAGCTATTAGAGTTGGAGAAGATATATACATCGATCCCAGGGAATTAAGGAATTAAGGAATTCTGATGATCTTTTGATCGAGTTTTAATGTTGAGTATAATAGTGGATTCTAGTGGTAAGCAATAAAGCTGGTCAAGGGATCGATACAATTTATGTATACTTATTTCCAAGATTTGAAGTTACCGTACTAAGCTAATTACTTGCTCATTTTGTGTTAATTAGAAATCATATCAAATGTTTCAGCATCTTTGAGCATTATTTTCTTTAATATTTCTTGGAAAAAAAGAAAAGAAAGTAAATAGGTCTAGCTATTCATAGCTTCCTATTTTTGTATTAAAAAGAGTAATTGTATATACTGTTAGTATAGTTTTCGGTATGACATGATTTGGCGATCATCGATGTTCTTCACGTTTCAAGAATCCCTGTTTCACTGCGAAAAACCAATGCTGTCAAGAAAACGCACCGGGGTTGCCAGTGAATCTCACTTCCGTGCCTAAGTAAGTTTCAGAGGGAAAATAATATTCAAGCACGATAATTTTGCCTTGGGTTTATACCTGGTGTAACGGCCAATTTATAGGTTGAGAGGTGGAAGTCGAACTGCATTAAGGTTCTGTGCTCCTCTCTTGACTAGGAGCGCTGTCAGAGTTTGACCTAAACTCAAAATCCTAACCTTCCCCAAACTAGGACTCGTTCCTTATTTATTCCAAAGCAAAATTCCAGTCGGTAAATTCGGGATTACATTCGATCTCGGATTTCCAAGAACTAGGTGCGATCCCAGATTTCTCGGGATCGCATATCACTGCCTCTGGTTAGCTATGTTGGTTTGCACGGCAATAACTTACCGAGACTCCAAGATATCCAAATTTGTACCCGTGGGCTCGTACCTAATGGATTTTGATCCCGCAAATGCCAGTGAGCCAATATAGACTTAAGTGAGCTAATATAGACTTAAGGGTTCGTAATTTCCAAAATGAGCCGAACCAAATGAAATTATATATTCCCAACATATACCATATTATCTGATAATGTTAAGATTGCAGTCTCAGTTTGTCACGGCTTTCTTGTATTTTGGGTCTGTCATTTATGGTAGTTAAAGTGTCCCATAAAGAAGGGACAAAAGAGATCTTTGTGGTTAGCTACACGAAAGAGGCTTGTATTTATTGCAGAGCAGCCCCTAAAGAACATGTAGAATTTGATCGAGGAAAAAAAGGGCTAATTGAGTGTACAACTATTTTCCTTTATGGGGTATCAGCCCGGCATAGAAGTTGGCCCATATATAAAGGATGAAGCCGTGTCGAAGACACCAATTCCTAACGGCTATTAGTCTCTAATTAACGTTCCCCATAAAACTCTCTCCCTATTGAATGTAGCAATTAGCAAATAACAAAAAAGATTGACAAAAAAGAGAGTAGGGTGGCTAGCTGCTTGAAGGAGAGAGGCAGATCTCCAATTCGAATGTTAGCAACGTACACTTATATCTCCTTTTCATTCAACATTGGTAATTTAAATATATATATAGATAGAGCCATTGATAAGTAGAAGAGTGAACTTGCTAGTTTCACCATTTGTACGTTACTTGGTTGCACCACTTGAATAAAAAAATTCTCATTTTTACATTCATGAAATTAGTCTAACGTGCATAATTTTTTCTCCAACGTTTATTTGAATTGAATGTTTAGAAAAATATAAAAAGTCTTTCAAAGTGCATAAATTCCCATCAGTTGTATTGTGCATAATAAATAGAAAATTACACATTCGGTGAGACTTCAATGTCCAACAATTTTTTTCGCCTTATGTTCTATTACATATCAATCTTTATGTAACTTATTTCCATTTTTCTTTAAATCTTATTATTTTATGTTTTTGAATCAAGTGATAAGTCATTCTATATTTAATAAGTTATTAAAAAAATGTTTAAATAGAAGAAAGTGTTATAATTAACATATTAAATAAAAAAAATATAATATAAATATTAAAATAAATTTAATTTAATTAATATTTAAATATAAAAAATGAGCATCACTTAAACTTATCGCCTTATGCCTCAAAATTATTTATCGAGCCGGCCCTGAAAAAACCCACATTGACTCTCTTATAAAGGTTAAACAATTGTCGATAAATAAACATCAAAACTATAGATTTTGTGCAAGAAGTACGCCAAGGATAGATAGAAACTAGAAAGCAAAATAAAATAAAAATAATAATAATAACTAACGTGAACGGCAGGGCAAGTGCATGTAGAACTTTTTCCTGGGGTTCTTGTTCGTTTTGGAAGTACGTCTGTACAAGGCAATTTCCATTTCCATGACATCGAATGAGGGTCGATCAAAACCACAGGAGAAGGAGGAGGGGCGGCTAGAAGTAGCATTAATGGCAGATCGAGATCAAGGGCTAAGATTTCTTATGGGCCGGGAGCTTCTTCAAGGGGCAATCTCTTAGCTAGTGGCCTCGCTGAAGGCAGTGGAAACAGGTGTTGCCTTGCATTCTCGGTGCAAGCGCAAGTGCAAGAGACTTTGGTGACAATGAGGCTAAGGAATTGCTGTTGTTATGTGCAGGATTGATCACTGAAATGACCCAACTTTACCTTCCTAAAGTTGTAGAGGAAGCCCAGTGGCCGTGGCAATTTTTTTTTTTGAGAAGTACAATCAACCTTAGTAATTAGTATCACGATCCGATTGGACTAGTACATAGAGATGATACAAAAATCAAAGAGTTTGATCAATCCTACCACGATTGATGAGACTAGTGCACAAAGATACTACAAATTAAACTACATAGAGATCGATCAATCATTTGATCGTATAACGATGGATCGAACTAATGCATTAGGATCGATTTGACGTTCGATCAAACTTTCAGTAATGTCAAGTTCGATCAATTATGATACGATCAAAGGATAATTTTTTCTAATTATCTAAAAATTAGAAAATGAATTATATATATATATTAAAAAAAAATAGAAAACTATACTAATCATATAAAAATAATTAATTTTTTTTCTATAGGTTTTACTTTTCTTTTTTGAAAAAAAATTAATAAGCTATTATTTTTTTATGTTATTTTTTAATTAGTCATCAACGTCGACACAAAAGTCAGTTCTGATAATGGGGAATCAACAGGTCGACACTAATGTTTTATTTTATTTTATTTAAAAAAAAATTGTTTTAAATTGGTCATTGGCGTCAACACAAATGTCAACGCTGATAATGGGGGATCAAAGTCGACACGTTGGGTCGACGCTGATGTTTCCTTACACTTTTTTTCTTTTTTAATTGGTTATCAACATCAACAACTATTGAGTTGACTTTGATGAGAGTTTTAAATTTCATATTAATTTAGATATAATATCGGCGATGATATTGGAGTCGACACTGATATTTTGTTATTAGTGTCGACTTTTGTTGTTGCTAATGGGAGAATGTCATCGCTAATATCTTCGTGCTTCAATTTGTGTGCGAGAAAAAATTCCTGTCAAGTTATTAGTGATGACATATCAGCGGCGACTTTTTTGTCGACGCTGATATAAAGCTTTTTCGAAGATTAATTAGCAGCTACTATTAGCGTCGACGTAATAGCCCTGTGTGGTTTTTGATAAGCTTCATCCTCAAGAAGAGGTAGACTAAACCTCAATCCCGTTTTAATATGTGTTGCCATGTTTTCCTAGTTTTAATATGCTGCTCTTGTTGTTTTAAAGACATCCAAGCTCGTCCAAATCGTATATAATTGACCAAAATGTAGCAGAAGCCTTTGCATCATAAAAGGCTGTGGAATTTGGCAGAGATATGAGAATACATAATATTAGAAATGCGGTGCACTAGAAATACTACACGCCCTTCGGAAGGAAGGCTCATCTTGGAGTCTGTACAAAAATTTGATTGATGACTCGAAGACGATGTTGCATAATCTAGCTCCAATCATGGTATGTGAAACACGTCAAAGGGGAATCAAGTATGACATCCCATCTTCTGGTGAAGGCATAACTCCAACAATCTTTGGAGCAAATATGGATAAAAGAATATCTCATATTTAATTTATTCATGATATTTTGCTTCTTTTTATTTTTATTTTTATTTTATTTTTTAACAAAAAAAAAAAAAAAAAGAGGTTTTAAAATGCATAACACAATGAGAGCCCCTTCTATCCGAATGGGCTATAAAACTCTTATTTTACAGCCTCCAATAAAAACTTGACAAGTCAGCTAAAACCGCATTAAATACACTAGAGATGAAAACACCTTATTAGCCCACCAAAATACTCATCGACTAAAAAAGAATACCTTCTACGTTACCCCACTCATGTATGCCTAAACCACCCCCGCCTTGTCTGCCGAGCACCGCCTTCGAAATCTGCCCAAGGCCATCGCTCAAGGACACCGTCTTTTGGGTTTTTATTAATTCTTTGTGGTTTGGTTTGTTTCTTCAAGCAAGGTGGTGAGATTCTTGCAATTTTTAGTTCTTTTGGGTTGGGGGTGGCGAAATTGCTTGTAGTTGGGGTTTTTTTTTTTTTTTTTTGAGTGGTTGATTTTGTATGGAATTTTTGGGTGGCCTATTTTGTTAGCCGAAAAGGAGGAAGAAATTTTGAGGGTTTTGTCTTGATTTTTGACCGAATGAAGGGGAAATTTTTTTGGGTTTGCTGTGTTTTAGACTTTCATGTAAAAACTTTTAAATGGATTATCTTCTCTTATTTTCCTTCTCTCCCTGCCCCACGAGAAAGGGAAACAACATACATAATGATAATATTGTCTCCTCAGATTCCTTAATTTCTTTTCTATTTCAAATACTCTCTCTGATTTCCTAAATCGGTTGGTGGGGCAGCCTATATTTTTCTTTTGTCAGCATTATTTGGCACCATAACAAAGAAGTAGAAACAATTAGCAAAGCATTAATGAAATAACAGAGGTAATTCAGGTTGAAATAAATTTAATTACTATTTTGATTTGAGAGTTTGTTAATTGTTCTTCAGGTTCTTCATCAGGTTATTATTTGTGCATTAAATTTTTCATCATAATATGGAATTTTTCATGTTCATACAATTTTCTAATGTCATCATGATTACTGGCAGTGAGTAATTAATTTTGTCATGAAATCCTTAAAAATTGTTTTACACCAATAATTTATGGTGACGACTCCAATACTTCGAATGACCTACTTGAGGACGGCACTTTTCGATGGATTAGAATTCTCTCAAATCATTCGTCTAATTTGAAAGAATTCGAACAGGTAATTATGAGAGACTATTTATTCGATCCACCTGACCGGATAAGTGATTTGGCACTCCTGTTTTATACATATAATGGATGGCTCCACCCCAAATATGAGCTACCAAGAATGGCAAAGAGATCCCGATCAATGTAGAAACACCTTTTTGTTTGTTTAAAGGTTGCATCTTTAAATTGTATTTATTTTGAAACATCTGGCCGCTACTGTCTTGATCAGATTACATGGATTCATTGTATATACTTAGAAGCAGAAATTTTCTTGTAGAATACCAGGCTGCCAAATTGCAGGCAGTTTAGGGTTTATGTCTTAATTTGTTCCTTTCACTCTTTAATTTCATAGCTAATATTCATCTAGCTTCATCTTGATACGGTCTTTTTCCATTAACCTCATACGCTAATTAAAGGTACGTTTATTCCCTCATTTGAACTTAAAAGGGGGTATCTACTGAAATTATATACTAAACTTGATGCAAGTCCTGATAGCTGAAGCAACCTGAGGGGTTGAGGGCCATGCTTGTGCTTCTCTGCACAGATAGCTCACAGCTTTTGTTTTGTTACCTCACAAATGAGTGCCTTAACATTTCGGTTAAAATTGTGATGGCTATGAACCTATCAAAATTTTGCAGTTAAATATGGTTCTGCGAGAATAGTACCAGGATAAGTTTGGTTTGGAAGAGTCAAAAGCGGACACTATTACGTCATTGAAGTGGGTCGTTGCAGTAAGCCTAGCACAGTGATGCTGGGGCTTCGGTAAAGAAGGGTAGAGTTCAGGAAACACCATCACAACAGGCTAGAAAAAAGCCAAGTTCAACAACTTCAAATATAAAAAAGACGACCAATTAAGTTTAACAATATAACCTGGAATCATTAAGCCAACGTCCATATGCTAATTTCTCTTAGGGCATCTAGAAAGAATGTTCAATTCTTCATACAAACATTAAACAAAACATTTTAAGGAATAAACGTACATATATTCCTAAAAAGAGGATCCAGGAGTGACTCTAAGATTTGGGGAGACTTTCCAGAGAGCGGCTTCAAGGTCTTCAAATGGCAGTGATCATCAAGGCTTTGTGTAATCAGTAAGCAATCGATTTCAGGAAGAAAATAATCCACATTCAACTATTCCCCTACACAGGAAAAAAAAAAAATCTACATGTATATTAATTCATCCAAAAAAAAAAAAATCTACACGTAAATGTTAACAGAACATCCAAATGAAGCAAATTTATGGAAGACCCAGATCAAGAAAACCAAAACCCACATCTATGTAAGTGTGTTTGAACCCTCCAGTGCCAGAAGAACTCGACCCAACTACGTTCTCTTCAGAAACCACGGCAGAAACAGCCCTACTCAGCCTGCAATTAAGCGTCCCTGATTCAACAGCTCTCAGTATAAACTCGAAAGCTACACACGCATATCAGAGAGAGAGAGAGAGAGAGAGAGAGAGAGAGAGAGAGAGAGAGGGACCTGGGGTAGAGAGGTCAAATTAATCAGACTGCTCACAGTTGAAATGAAACGGGCGTGTGAAACTGGGGAAAAGCGTGGCTTTCTGGTTCTACATGGATTGCACAAGCGGTGAAATATGGGTTTTACACGACTGAAGGTATTCTCAGCAAATAAAACGGTTATTCACTACTCATTTACACATAGAAATCAGTCCCGCTTTCAACGCTTATTATTGGTGTGTCTAGGATTTTGTCCGGTACTTTGATGGATCCCTGGGGAAACAACTCTAACCAACAAGGAGAACGAGAACGAGAACGAGAGAAGAAGAGAGAGAGAAAGAGGTCCATCGATCTTCATCTTCCATGGATGAAAGGAAAGGAGATGCTAGAATATACGTCGTCTCGTTCCTCTTCTTTGCCTGCATAGTTGCCGGGGGAGTCCTCCTCTGCCTCTACATTTTTCTCCCACAAACAAACCCCGCATCTTCGTATCCAATTGCAGGAATGGTACTGGTTGGGATCCCATGGGCCTTCTGGTTTCTCGCTTATTTATACGGATGCTGCAAGCCCCGCGCAGACCCACAACCCAACGAGCGCGAGAGCAGTCACGGACAAGCCCCGCCGGCCGCCCCCGCCAGCGATCCAACAACCACGGCCAATACATCAAACGCAGAGTCCCCGGTAAATTCTCCAGTTGGTGAACGCCACGTGCGTTTTGGGGCGGTCATTGTGCGTGGAAACGAGGATTGCGGCGGCCAAAGAGAATTAGACCATGCAAAGGAAGTTCACGGCCCAAGGGACGACGCAGACGCCGATAAGCTTGCCGTTGGATCTAGGGAAAGCGAAATGCCATTGACGTTGTCCGTGACGTCTTGATAAAATTCAGATTTAGGTACGTCAAAATAATGCAGTGTTTGATATATGTTCGCCATGGCGATCTTCGTTTCTTTCTTATCAAACGAAGCCATTGGCACGCAGAAGCCTGCTGCAGAGAAGCGGCCAAACACCTACTTTTTGCTGTGGAGAGAGGGACAAAAGCAGAGGAAAATCTTATAGGAACATAATTTTAATGGGGGATGATTTGGGACGCGTTCTGCTATTACTCTTTCCTGCTTGGTGCATGTATTGGTAAGAATATGATTCATATTCCCTAAGAAAGGCTTTCCAAATCATTAAATTGAGAAATTCTTGATCATTTGCTTATTTCAAATCTTTAAATAAACTATAACCACCCAACCATTTTGTCAAGTGATTTCTATGGAGATTGTCAAAGAATGCTGACTGAATTGATATATTATTGTAATTGTAGGACGATATTAACTGTTTGCTTTGGATGTAGCTAATCTAATCATCTTTAAATTGGGAAAATGTGCTTATTTAATTAGTACTGATTAGGATGCTAGAGGAAATTAATTGAGCTGCTAAAGTGTTAAAATTGCTTGTCCTTTTTGAATGCCATTGGATGTGGAGTATCTTTCAATTGTTACAGTAAAAAATGGAAGGTAAACAGAGCATAAATGAAACCGGCCTGGTCTTCCTTTTTAGCTTAGAGTTCATATAGATTTATCAGAAATAATATCCAAATTCATGGTGAAAAACCACTCACATTCATGTGCCAAAAGTTCAACTTAGAAGAGTGCTGTGTGTAACTCAATATCATATTAGAAGTTCGTTCGTGCAGATCCAGAAGTGATACTGCCAGATTTCATTGTGTAATCTAAATTTGGACATCCAACATAGCAGAATGTGAGAGATTACGTCCCGTTTGCTAATGCTTTTTAAAGAGTGCTTTTTTATTTTTTGTTGTGATGTGACATAAAGATTGAAAGTAATTTTGAGTGTTTCATGTGTTGAGTTGTTTGATACAAAAAGCAGTCCTAAAAAATATAAGCAAACGAGCCCTACCTTTCTATTTACCAGAAGCAGAAGAAGAATTAGTAAGCAGGTTATCAAACAGAACATTGGTGGCACATCTTAATTATTGACTTGATTTACATGTGCCAAAGCAATAGACATGACAATCAAAGCAGGAAAATTTTGAGTTCAAATTTTTGGCCCCTAACAAATGAGGACAGTGGTCATTTAATGGAAGAACATGGAGGCTAAAATGTGGAAAGCTATTTGACATGCAAAGAAATAAGAGATGGAACATGAATCTACATGTTCTTCTTCTTTGGTCGGCAGTTATAATCGTACATGTTATTGATGCAGCCGAACTTCCTCTTCATATCTCTCCACATGCTAACGTTCCTTTTTTTCACAGTACTTCGGCTGAAACCACTCTCAATCTCTTTCCTCATCATATGGCATTCCCTCTCAAGCCCCATCACCTTGCTGCACATGTTCTTCATTTCACCCCTTGCTTGTTGCCCACCACAGTCCAGCTTCGCTACATCCTTACCTGCCTCCTCCTCCTTTCTCAATCTGTCATCAGAATCCTTTGTCTCCTTGGTGATTGCGTCATGCAGTTGCAACTTCCCCACGAACAAAACCTGCACCACCACCCTCAATGGCAATCTTTCATTTTTGGCTGCATGTTCACAAGCTTCAGGGGACATCTTTTGGCAATCCAAAACCCGGCACACTTCCTCTCTCTCCGACTCTGTCAGGTATCTATGCTGGGCCAAGTAGATATCAATAGCTCTGTATATTCCATCAGAGCTTCTTTGGGTTCCTACTGATGCTGCAGCCGATATATCTCCTAATGAAATAAATGCCTCTGGCTTCAAATCTTTGTCACTTGCACCCATTACCAAGAAATCTTCAAGGAGTTCTGCCACTGTGATTAACCCTGATACGTCGGAAGAAGTGTAATTTCCATAGAAAATTTTCAGTATCCTCCTCACGCACTCAGTGTCATACTGAGAAGGTACCAAGAGGTCTTTGGCAGTCGCCTCCTCTAGCTGTTTTCCAATCCTGACCTCAAAACCATTTCTACAATGAGAATTAGCTTCCAAAATTATTGCAGATTGCAGCATGTCAAACAATAACGTGCATGGAAGGAGTCCTCTCTCATGAGATAAAAGCCTCTCCAAAGCTTCAATGATTTCCCCTGGAGAATTCCTCTTGTTAATGGACATTTTTTCCGACCCTGTGGATATGGGAAAAACCCACTTCTTTGCATATGTACAAAGGGATGCAGCCACATACTTTGATGGGACTCCACTCTTATTCATTGCTTGTATGATGGGCTCATAGAGCCGGAGCGGCAGAATTGTCAAATCCTCCGGCTGCCTTTCAGAATCAAAGAGCCTTCTCCTTGCATTTGGCCTATAGACATTGTCGTCATCCTCGCTGTCATCAACACACGTCGAATTCTTAATTGGTTCGCCAAGAAGGCTAGGATCAACCAATGCCTTCTTAATTAGAGACTCTGAACAGGCATCTACCAAGCCAAAATTGACCGATTCTTGAAATATTTTTTCCACGGTACAGAGAGCCTTAATGGTTTCATTCCAGCTAGGGAATATCCTTTGTTCAAAGAAAGTAAGAGCCTTAGTTAAAAGATTATTTCTGCTGTGATTTTCAGTCATCCTCAAGTAGCAAGCAAAACAAGTGAGTGGTACAACATTCTCAGAGGACATGTGCACTTCAAACCCATGGCAGAATCTTAAAACAAGCTCAAAAGTCTCTGGTTCAGGTGGGATGTCTCTGAGGGAATGAGAAAGATCTTCCTGGGAATTCGCTTCAAGTAAGGCTGATATTTTGGCCGATCTTGCAGCCAGAAGTTCCTACATAAACGAAATGATAACTTCAAAATGAAATGAAAGGATTACTTGAACATGTTGAACTTTGTATATTCAGCAGCATTTCTTCTCAGGGAAAAGAAAAAAGACTCCAGTAACGGAGAACAAAGGAAATACTAAATGAAAGGTTCGTGGGATTAGTTTCTCACTCTGTCCAGACTGAAAGGCACACCGCCTACAAGAAGATGCATTTCTAGTGAAGATGTAGGCTTGGACAACCTGAAAAGGGGCAGGGGGGAAGGGAAAAAAACAGAATTAAAAAAAAAAATGATTTAACACAAATAATATATAGAAGAATATATAAGAAGGGGGCTGAGGGAGGTTTACCAAGGTGTTACGCTTCTGCTTTGTCCACTAACCATCTTGTGCATACTTCCTTTCACTGCTGCACTTACAAATTACCTGAGCTTCTGTTGCAGTTTTTGCGCCTTACCAACCACTGGTAATGAAATTTTGAACCTGAAAGCGTGATGCAGCATGGCATGGTGGGTTGCAGAATTAACAAACAACAAAGATCACAACTCTTTCACAATTTTTTTTTAAAAAAAATAATAAAAAGAACTTAAAAATTGAGAGAAAAACAACAAAAACTATGGCCTAAGCTGTCCTTATTGGGTTTATATAATAAATAAGGTCCAAACCTAGTAAAACACCAAATTAAAACACTCAGCCGCAATCTCGTTTGAATGAGATTATTTCTCGTTCGAACGAAAAATGCGATGAAACCCTATGAATACTCTAAGTCGGATGAGCTCCGACTGGCCATTTGACCAGATACCTCCAAACTTAGTACTCGGCCAAACGGGATGCAACCGTGGCACCGACCAAATGCCTCGGGTCTCAGTTCTAGACAATTCGTTTGACCGCAGATTGACTGAAGCTTTCTGTAACCAAATCATTGAACTTTTATTAGTAGCCCGTTTTGACCTAATAAACATTGGAATTGGAAAATATTCATGAAATATGAATTTTTAGCTCTTTGAATAAACTTTTTAACGCCACTAATATTGCCTACATCCAATGTCGAAATCATAAGATATGACTTTTCTTTTTATTAAAACTGATCTGCTCATAAACATACTTGCATCAGAGTGCTAGCTGTAGTACGTAGGTCTCTAGTTCGTTTTCCTCTTCATAATTTAACTGTATCTTCAACACTACCAAATAAACAATGAACTTGTGTCGTTCTTGTTTGTTAGTATATCTCTTCACACTCAGACAACCACGGCAAATCGAGCCATTGTAGAGAGGTGTAGAGGAATATTTTTCATAATTTAAGGCATCGACATAGCAATTTTATGTCTTAGAATGGTGCATGAACACATTCCAAGAAAGAAAACATATTTGTGACTGCTTTTCTAAAGTTGACATCTTATAATGGTGAGAGTCAAATATGTTCGTTCAGAAAGGAGTAGCGCAAATGTAATAATCATCTACCAATTTATATATGGAAAATAAACATCTATCATTAAAGCTTCATGAGCAAGAACAAGAAGAAGATCAGGTGCAAAGGACACTTACTGGCAAAGAGCGAGAGAGACTGAGAAAAATAACAATGGTGGAGCGTTGGAGCTTCTGGGGGGTTTCAGTTTATTTCTTGGCATAGACTAAAGAAAAGAGACTTAAATTTATATTAAGTGAAAACAAAAGGAGAGAAAGCAACGTTCAGAAAATCAGATTTTCTCCTAAACAAATGGGTTCTGTTATTTTGGGTATCGGATTTTGAGTAGAAGAAAATGTAACATGTGGGGGCGCTCATCATTCTTTGGTGGGGGCTCAAACAGATCTTCAATTGACATAAACATAAACAAATTGTATTTGGGTAGACTATACAGACCAGACACCCTGAGTTAAACACCACTAATGTTTCATGTGTCAACTTTTAATTGCCTTAATGCTGCAGAAGTCATGTTATTTTAGCAAAATAACATTACATTTTGGTTAGATTATCATTAAATTTTGAATTTAACGGTAATTTTTACCGTTACTTTAGAGAGTGTAGACTCGAGAGTGTGTGTAACATTTATATATATATTTTGAGGAAAACTGCCTATACACACCGAACGACATGCATGATTATATTTTGTTAATTTTCTTAATAGAATGCTTATGGAGCATTCCTAATAGCCTCACTAAATTTTACTCATCAAAATAACTAAAAATTACTTTTTTCTATTCTGGTGAGCCACTTTATTAAAATTCTCCCAGCAGCCTCATCATTTTAACTAGTCAATATTCACTATTCCATTTAAATAATAATTTTTTCATATTTATTTATTTTTTCTCTATATAATCTTTTTACAAAAAATCATTCATATCCATGAAATAAGGACATTATCGTATGAGAGATAAGAGATGGGAGAAGAAAATGAGAGAAAAAAGGAAAAAAAGTGTGCTAATCATGTGAGAGAGAAAGGTGAAACAAAATTTGGTGAGTGAGTTGTTGAGTGAAAATGCCTCTTCTAATTTGGTTAGTAATTTCAGTCATCAAATTTTTTTGGTTAAAATGGTGAGGCTGCTGGGAGTGATTTTTCTGAATTTTCATCAAATTGGCTCATCAAAATAGCTAAAAATATTAATTATGCACCTTAAAAGAAAAATCTCTTCAACGCTTGGGCACTTTTTAATAACTTTTTCTCTTAAAGTATAATTGATATCTTTTAATGTATAAATTAACAGAGTATGGACCGAATGATTCGTTTAATAAATTCTTAATTCGCATGAATCTATTTGCTAAAGAAAAAATTTTAGTAAGCTACTATGGTAGTGCCAATTTTTATTTTTTTATTTTATTTATAAGTTAGGGCTGACATAGTAAAAAAATGGGAAAATTACATTTTAGCCTCCCAAATTACCACCCGTTTTGCAACTAGTCCCACAAACTGCTAACACTCCGACTCCAGCCCCTCAAACTACCAAAACCTTTGAAAAATGCCCTATTTGGCCAAATATTCTCATATTACCCTTGCCACGTGTCATTTTTCAATTAAAAAATATTAAAAATATTAAAAAAAAACTAAAAATAGAAAGTAGGGTGTTTGGCAGAAACCCCATTTTCCTTATTTTTTTAAAAAAATAAAATTTAAGTTTTTTTTAGTTCTTTATATATATATATATAAAATGACACGTGACAGGAGTAATATGGGAATATTTCGTCAAATGAAGCATTTTTCAAAGGTTTTGGTAGTTTGGGAGCCGAAGTCAAAGTGTTGACAGTTTGTGAGGCTATTTGCAAAACAAAAAGTAATTTGAATGGCTAAAATGTAACTTTTCCTAAAAAAAAAAATCAGCATTGCAAGTCAGCTAAGCCGGTGGGGGGTGTATGAACTATGAAATATGAATATCCTAGCCCATAAAGGATTTGGGTGCTGTCACTTTTTAAGGGTCCAAATTTAATTATATTTTCTTTTCTTTTTTCTGTAAAAAAAAAATTTGAAATTTTATTTTAATTTCTTTAAAAAATTATCGCATTTTTTTTTTTACAACACCTAATAAGCCTAATTGGCCGGTAAAATTGATGACTAAAATATCCTCTTTTTTACTATTATTTTTAAAAACAAGCTTAAAAGATTGACAAATGATATTTGTACATATTTTGTACACATTTACATTTGGTGTTGGACCGTATATGGAACCGAATGCACATGCATTAGTCCCGCATCATATATATGAGTGTGTACAAAATATGTAAAGAAAAATGTGTACAAACATCTCTAGAAAATTGAAGTACATCTGGGTCTGGGTAGTGGGCTGAATAGTTTGAATGTGTGTTGCGGGACAACCTTGGGCACTATTTATCAAAGCTGTATCGTGTTTTGGCCGAACAAACAATTGCGTGCTGTTACTGTTTCCACTTTCCATCGTCCGAACAGACTGGTCGGCTCACTCTTAAGGTAATTCACTTGTTTATATGTGTACAAAAGTATATATATATGCTCATTCCTTCGGTCGATTTAGTTCGCTAAATTCAACGAATTTTCTGGAGCTGCATTGATCCCGACTTCATTTCTTGAATTTCTCAAAACAAATAAAATAGGAAGAGTTGCTTAAAATGCATATGCACCCATTCTTTAATACATTACCAACAAGCTTATAATTTTTATTCTGGGTACTACTTTGATGCTTATTTGCTTTGCTGAGGAAATGTGATGGAAAAGAACAGAAAAGTTGCGCATGAATTTTAGTTTCATTGCGAATAAATGATGGTATATTACATGCTCGATACAAAGTGATCAAAGAGGCCTGCTATCTGTTTGATAGTATGTCATAGAGAATTTTGTGAAAAGAGAGCTGAGTATGAAAAATATTGGCCTGGTTTTAGATAAGGAATACAAAAATGCACTGAATTAGTTCATATTGGTTTACCGTCGTGAGAGGAGATAGGTAAGTCTTGGCATAGCTGGCTTGGATGAGAAGATAGCTATATAAAAAATATGTTGTTAGGTTGAGTTAATATAAAAACTTCGTTTAGACATAGCTGATGCCTTGGCTCATGTTTTGAATTGCTATTCCGGGGCTATGAACAGTAACTCAATAATTTTTAGCATTTTGGGGTTGTTTGGGAGCTGTTTTGGATGGGTGGTTTAGGGTTCTTTAGGATTTAGGATTTAATGGAAATAAGAGATGCAAAATCAGTTCTAGTCTTGGTTAGAATTTGATACAAAATTGTTGGAAATCTGAAAGTATAATCCATAGAAGAAAGAGGAGAAAAAACTAAGTATCACACTTAGGGTTCCCTTGGTATTATACGTACGTAGGAGAAAGATTCCATCACACAAACCTCAAAGGAAGCTTCATAGCTCTGAAATTTTAGCAAAACATAATCTTCAGTATTGAATAGAAAGTCTTAAACCAATATTTATAGGAAACTAAATCTAACCTTAACAAGACTTAGACTCTTAATCAGACTAAGGACCACCAATAAGAACTAGACTCTTAATAAGACTGGAATTTTATAGGCTAACTATTAAGCCCAAACTAACTAGCTAACAGAAATCACAAATAAAATTCCAAAAACATATTAAAAATCCAAACTTAGACCAAGTACAACCCATTTCCAGAAATATGAAGTTTACAGAGATACCCTTCACTCCTAAAATTGAGAAAAACTAAAATCAAATCAAACCAGCTTTTTTGTCGCTTGCATCAAGAAGTTTCTATGAGATACTAGTAATAATAGGCATTAAATTCAAAGCGCACATACTATAACTAATGTTTATTTAGTGATCATAACATTTAAGTCTATTTGGTATTAGATGAATTAGACCCTATCAATTTATTAGAACACAAGTGCACCATAAGCTTTTTCCCTTTCAATATGCAGTGCAGAGAAATGGCAAAAGGTCTTATATGGGCAACAGCAGAGGATTTGGCAAGGAATAGAGGACGAGTTCTGTCTCTCTATCGCCAGATATTGAGGAGCCTCAACTCCCCAAATTTGGCTCTCACTTTAGCCGCAAGACTGGCTAAGAAAGCAGAGGCTCGTGCTATTTTCATGCTGGGTTCTGAGGAGAGATCCCTGCATAACATCGATGACCTTATTGACACTGCTGAGTACTCTCTTTCCCTTCTAAGAAAAGGTGAAATCCCCAAATACATACAATGAGTAAGTTATCTCCTGCCATCTGTTTGCGCTTGGAACTCTCTTTATCTCTCCTACACACACATGGAACAAACTCAATTTTATTTTTTTTTAATGAATACATACATGGAACAAACTCATGTTGATGAACCAGTTTGATGTGACATCTCATTTCTACCGGTTAACTGAAACCAAAACTTCAGTCCTTTGTTAGTGATACATGAATCTATTGTTTCTTATGCACCCATATACAGCTATAAGTTAGCCAAACAATTCTCAAATCCTTTCTTTAGTTCTATAGTTATTCAAGTGTATTTATCGTTTATATCTTTAGGGGAACAATTATCAAGTGCTTCTCTTCTGAATCTGTTCATATATCTTTAGGGAACATTGCTTATATATGTTTGGGATAATCAATTAGTATGGGGAAACTAGTGGACGATAACTTATTGGTCGTTCATGTAAGACAATGAAAATAAAGAATGAATTAATGCATTGCTTGATAAGACCACATTTCAAGTGAAATAGAGAAGAGTCATTTCATTTTTAAGATTTATTATCGTTGTATCTAACAGTGCAAATGATGTCACGTGATAAATATGGCACGTTATTCAAAAAGTTTAAATGATGTGGCATCATTTACACCGTTAAATGCAACAACATTAAATCCTATTCGGTGCCTTTTTGGTAAGGACAGAAAAATATGTGATTCTCATATTTTCAAGGGACGTGTCACATTTAGAATTGGGTTAAAGAATTTCTTCATCCCAATTTATAGGAAATTTCATCCCGCTGGGTAATGCTAACATATGCGCATGTCAATACGCAATGAAGCTTCTGAGCAACAACTTCAATCAGAGCTTTTTTTAATACAAAGCAAGTTATGTGATCCGAAGAATTATCATTTTCGTTTGGGGTTTTCATATTACAATTTTGAACAGAAGTAAAAATAGTGTGACGTGATTGTGAATGCTAATCTATGAAACTAGCCCAACTAAGCAACTTGCGATGATGAGGGTTGCAACATGAAGTTAATCTCATCTTCTCCCGTAAAAAATATTTTCTAAAACATTTATATCCTCTTTTAGATGTTAGAACGCTAATTTTTAAGAAAAGTTTTTCTTTCCTCGATTGTTATATTGTTCTTAATTAAAAAGAAAATATTAAAAAATAAAAAATGATGAATTTCAGTCCGAGGAACTCGTGGTGGCTAACTTGCTGACACTAGTTCACCGAGTGACCTGCCAAAAGTTATGAAACAATAAATATTTTTTTGAGATAAAAATGTAATATATAGCATTACTTTTGTTAAAAAGACTGTAGAAAGCACTCGCACAAATTCAAACCAAAACTAGTTCAGAAGTGTAAGCCCAGTCCAACATTAGTGACTGAAATGGGCTGTGGGAGTAAGAAATGAAAGACCAAAGCTTAAATCAAATCCGTTTCAGTTTCATTGCACACTCAAATCATACCCTAATACCTTGCTAAGACAATAATATACCATGAGTAATGCTACTCTTTATACATATTTATCATATTTATGTAATACCGATTGACGTGATATGCTTTGAGTAGCTTTTTATATTAGCTACCTTAAAAAAAAAAAAAAAAAAACCACTTAAAACATGTGACACCTCACGCCAGTGTGACAAATTTGTGTGATTACTCATAATCTAAATAAGAAATTTGAGAATGACTTAGGTGGCGTTCTGGCTGGTAGTTGGGTGAGGTGGGTGTTGATTAGGAGACCAGAAGCAGATTTGAGATAAACAACTAAATAAAAACAATTCCGACGTTATTATCTCCCTTTATGTGCATGCAAAATATAGAAATTTAAAAAGCTTACGGCCTAGGTTCCTGAAAGGTAAAAGTTCTCATTTTATGGATTTATAATTATGGTTGCAACTATTTAGAAAATTTAGATGAAGTCAAGAGGTAGGCAAATGAAAGATGTTTCAATTGATTGAAGTCAAAAAGACTAGAAAAATGTAGTTGACGACTTGATGACATGAATTTGGTATCTAAATCATATATACTAATGTATGCTTAAGTTTTCACAACTAATTGCCCAACAATTAAATTCTTCAAGTTGGCGCTATCATTTCCAAACTAACACCAACATGGAAAGATTACATCCAAAGAGGAAGGGTGATGATCTCATTCTACAAGGTCTTCACAAGACAACTTTAAATTGAGGAAGAGTCCTGCCTCATGATAAGGTCGAACAAAATGCTGAAATGACAATTCTACCAAAGTTGTTGAAATAGAGAGGTTGAATCGCTAGAGAAAAGCAAAACTTGAGAGTTGATAGAATTGCTCAAGAAAAAGAAGGCTAAGGGTGCAAATGAGTCTTTCGGAAGCTAAAAGTTAACTAAAAAAACTTTGTGCTCAATGGGATTTGTAGAGAAATGTGGTGTTATGGCTAAACCATGCCTCATACTCAAGTTCAAGAAATGCTTGAATTTGAATGGTACTTGTAGATTGTCATTACATTTAGGGGCTTTAGAGAAGACATATAAAGAAAGATTCGTATTATGATACTTGATGGGATTCAAGTCTAGGTGGAGATTTGTTGACATGAGTGAAATGAATCTATCAATTCGGTGGGACCCATGATTTTTTGTTTTTTCCTCTCCAAGCAGGAGTCTTTGGCCCCATTTGACAATCCCTTCCCCCATATTTGAGGTGATCTTTTTTCTTTTTTCTTTTTTCTTTTTTCTTTTTTCTTTTTTTTTTTTCTTTTTGTAGTAGTAAGAAGTGATTATGTGATATAAAGTAAAAATAATTTGTATGGAAAAGTGAAAAAAATTCGTATTGTAATGAGTTTTTTATTTGAATAGTAATAAAAAAGTGTTGATGTGATATAAAAAAAATTTATAAAATAAAATAAAAAAGTTAGAATGTTTTGAAATTGATGTTTTCTGAGAGAAGTGAAGATATGGAAAGGAGATGAGAAGAGATTGTCAAACGGTACCATGTTTCGCCGACTCTTACCTCCTATAAAAGAGGGGGTTTTAACTCTTTTGAGGAATCAAAGAGAATAGTTGCATAAGTTGTACAACAAAGAGGAAGTCTTTTAAATTATCAATGGTAGTGGTTCAATGGCCTCAAGAAACCCAAAGTGATTCGACATATAATAGGGTGAGAGTTCGACTCTCAAAATGGAAATCATCAATCCTATTAATATTAGCCGTTATAAGTTTCACTGATGCCCTAATGAAACTAGGTCAAACTATGGTTCAGTCGAACTTAAAAGAACGTATGTTGTTCTCACCGTCTAAGCCTATATTGTGCTACTGGCAAATAGAGACTACTATGGTTACACACCGGTAGAACAAGGAGAAAAAAGAGTTTAAGCTCCTGCATAACAAGGTATTTTAGCATGAGCACGAGGAGAAAAAAAAGAGTATGAACCTCCACGTAATAAGGTATTTTAGCATGAGCTGCAAAATCTTTTGCTGTGTAAAAGAAATTTCTGTCATGTAAGAATGTGATATTAGTGTATTGAGACTTAGAATTTTTAATAGTTCTCTTCACTATTTTTGTATCCCATTTTTTATTAGTAAATTTCTTCGTGATCAACAGCGTAAGTTCCAATGTTCTTGTGTGTAATTGATTTGTATTATTTATCGTAATTGTGGTCATTTACACAAAGAATTACATCATGATGGCACCACGATGATATGGTGACAGCTTGTGGTTGATAACAAAATCCAGCCACATATAAGCTCTATTATTCCCATAGACCTTGAATTTCAAGGTTAATGCAGTGCACATAATCATCCCTGCATCCAACAAAAACTCTGCCACCAATCATGACAGGTGATGAGAATACATCTCCCTGGAGATCCAACCTTGCAAATTCCTCTACGTTTATTCCTGTTTCACTCTCCTGTCTGTTGATAACTCGAAGTATACGTATGCTCCCAGAACTGGAACAGACGCAAATCAACCTAAAAATATCAAGGAGAAATGTATAAATGATCATTAGTGTGTGTAGATTTTCTGATAAGTTCGTACTTTTTCCCTACCTGTCAGATAAAAGGGAGGGACAAGATATCAACTGCAAGTGCTCGTCGACATAAGCAGACGCAGTAATCGGATCTCCAATATTGTATTCCCAGAGTAGATCTCCCTTTTCCTGGAATGAATTCCACCAGCATTCAATATGCAGTAATCAGCTGAAAGAGTAATTTGATAGTTTCCTTTGTACTTGTTTCTTTAAAAAGTGCTAAGATTTATGCTGCAACTATCTTTTACTTATAATGTCTTCTTAATGTAGTAATAAACAGTTATTCTTGACCATATTTGTCTCCAACACATACAAAATCTCCTTGCCCCAAGATACTATTTGGGCAAGAGAACAGATACATAAAATCCTAGGTAGATCTTTTTTCTATTGGATAACAAATGATCATCAATCAAGCCTTTGAGTAAGTATGAAGGGTTTTGAAAGACATTAATTGATCATCAATCCAATTAGATGTAAAAGAACCCTTGCTTGCCATCTAGACAGACATGGAATTCAAAACAACACATCATACAATTAAATCCCTGTAAAAACATAGACAATTATCAGATTACTCGGTAAACAAAGTAGCTAATTAAAAGAGATCAAGCTGTTGGTTCAAGCATAAGGTTAAGAAATCAGTCATTACAGAAGATCAAAAACTATTTATTTTCACATTTGGGTACAGGATAATTACTGGAATTTACCAGTTCAAGTGAATAGATGCCTCCATCTCTGGAACATATAAGCCCCTGCAGAATAACAAACAAAACAAGACAATAGGTAAATTTAACAAAAGTTTTACTCATCAACATGGTTCATCAATCTTATGTCATTAGTGATGATGTCCAAACTCAATGTGCAGGAAATACATAATGAAGTGTAAGTACAAAGTGACCTGCTCATTCCAAATATTTTATATGTGATTTTCTTCACGAGCAGTCTTAAAATATCAAGACGTGCCTGAACTTTATGATACTAGGGCAAATTACGCAGGATTTCAGCTTCTGTACCTCTGAGATGCTTTTGTTGATTAACTAGTAAAGAAAAGTCCTGAATTAAAATGTGCAAGACAATTATAACAATGTGCAGTTATATGGTGAAGTATTTAAACCAAATCTATTATTAATGAGATTTTCTTTGTAGACCAATCTTAAAATATCAAGATATGCACAAACATTATGCTTTTTTCTTTCTTTCTTTCTTATCAATTTTTCTTTTTTCTTTTTTTTTTCTCCATTTTCAATTCTTGAACAGACTGCTACTTATATTTGAACTTAGAAATTATCATAATTAGAAGTGTTAATGAAAATATTATAGAGTAGGGGTTACCAAAAGTGAAACCAACCAAACCGATCGGTTTTCAAGTGGGGCAGTATAACAACCCAAGGAAAGGGTTAACCACATATGCATTATTACTTCAAAATGATTAGTCAAGTTGTAATTAGAGCTCCCTAAAATTAGTTATAAGCCTAGTCTCACCTAGGAAGAAACTAATATGGGACTTAGCACCCATGAGCTCTTTTATAATCCACCCACTCTATGTAGGCAATTTATCTTCCCAATATGAAACTAACTTTTTGGGATCTTACAATCTCCTCCACTCAAATCCCTAACGTCCTCATTAGAGTTCATGTCACATGATATTACTAGGTTGCTTTGATACCATTTATAACGACTCAAGAAAAGAGTTAGTCAAATATGTGCTATCACTCCACAAGAATTAGTCAAGTTGCAATTTAAACTTCCTATAATCACTTATAAAACTCAATCTCACCAAGTAAAGAACTAATGTTGAACTTGGAACCCATGAGCTCCTTTATAATTCACCCACTCATGTGGACAATTCATCTTCCAAATGTGAGACTAACTTTTTCGAGTGTCACAAGCAGTTCGGGGGTCGGGTAAAGTTATTGATTTTCGACTATATTCAAGTCGGAAGTCGGGTTTATAGGGTCGATTTTCTGACCACACCTGACACAACCCCTCCTAATACATATAGTTTTTACTCTTCACCCTAACCGCATCTTAGTTCTCCTTTAGACAAAAAAAAAAAAAAAAAAAGAACTCTCCTCTCAATACTCTTTCTTCTACTTTTCCTTCTCTCGTTTGCTTGGAGCACTTGTTTTTTTTTTTTTATAAGTAATTTCAAATTCAAATAAAGCGCAGAGGGGCGCAACCCTAATACACGGGAAGTATACAAGAGTGCCCCTAAAAAGAAGGAACAGCTAATAAATTTAGAAAGTCTACAAAAGTAAAAACACCTAGGTGGCAAAGACGGGACGCTATCCAAAGATAAAGTGTGTTAAGCACACGCTTCCTTAACACTACCATTACAGTCTCTACATCTTCAAATAGCCTCGCATTCCGCTCCCGCCAAATGCTCCACAAAACACAGTGAGGAACTAACCGCCAAACTTTTTTAGCTAGGCCATGCCCAAAAAACGCACCCCAAGTAGTCAACAAATCCAGCACCGTTTGTGGCATGGTTTGAGGTAGTGAGAAATAACTCCCTAAGGTTTCAAAAGTGACAACTAACTCCCTCCATACAAATTCCAACCATTTTTCTGATAGCGACATAATGAAATTACAAATTTACTCTAAAAAAGTAATTAAAATTTCAAATTTAAAAAAAAAAAAAAAAGAAGAAAAAAGGTTTGGGTTGGCACTGGGGTGGCTGATCACCCCCATCGGCCAAAGGGGGTGGTTTGGCCGAACAACCCCCATAGCCATCGGAGGGGTTCAGTCACCCCCAGCAGTTGATTATGGAGGTGGCCAAACCACTCTCATGCCACCCACAGCGTTCGAATCTAGGGTGGCTAAACCTCCCCCCAAGGGGCCTTAAGGGTGGTTTGGCCACCCCCATAATAGTGGTGAGAATATTCACTAACGTGGCCAACTAGATATTGAACAATTTCTTTTTTCTTCAATTTGGTAAGTTACACATGTACCCAGTGAATTTTGAACCCACAACCTAATCCTTCACCTTGTTCTTATATGAGAAAGTTTCATTTGAGCTAGAGCTTATTAACATCAAATATTCCACATTACAATGAGAAATCTTCCAAAGCCACATTTCTAGTACATCTTTTACCATAATAGAAAAGACAATATCGGCAAGAGGAATCGTCATTAGATGTGCTACTTTGACAGCACGAGTTACAATATGACCAATGTCTACTTCAACGTGCTTTCTCACTCCATTAATAAAAAGCATGGGAAAGGGGGTTGACATAGGACAGGGCAGGGACAACCTATGTATGCTTGTGGTGGACCTAAAATTAGGAGAATTTATGGATGTAGGTTTAAGAATATTAGGGCTATGTGTAAAGGGTTTCTACTTTGGAATATGGCTTGGAAAGATCAGATTTAAGAGACGAAGGGGCTGAAACAGATAATGACAGGTTCAACAAATTCTGGGCAGCAGCGAAATCAGGGTTTCTAAGGTTTGTGTTTCTATGATTAAGTCGTCGCTACATGGTCAGGGAATATATGTACGGTTTGAAGGGTTTGATAAGTAAAGAAAAGAGCTTGATTGAGATCACAAAGAAAGGAGAAAAGAGGAGTTTGTGTGTTCAGAGGCTGTGAACAGAACCAGTGTGCATTGACCATGAAGCGATAGAAGAGATAAAAAGAACACTCTTGGCACGCATGTCTTCAATGACACAAACACACGATTGCATTATCAAAATCTATATATATATATATATATATATATATATATATATATATATATATATATATATATATATATTAATCAATTTCAATTAATCCCTTGTTACAGCTCATAAGATAAGTAACAGGTAGGGAAGACAGGATTTGAACCTAATACGGCTCCTAAGATAAGTAATAGATAGGGAAGACAGGATTTGAACATGTGACATTTTGCACCCAAAACAAATGCGCTACAAAGCTGCATATATATATCATCGAATCTTATTTAACCTACTAGAATTAAGACTAAGACTCTTAATTTGACTAGTAAACAAAGACTTAATACCCAATACAAGATTATACATTCTATTAGATATTCTAGGATACTCCAGATCAAACACAATCTTCCCTTGCACATAAAATGTTCATAACTCATTAACAATGTTAATTTCAAAACTAATTTTAACTCTAAGGTAATTAACATAAGGTTTAAACCATCAAGGTTTTGCTTCAATCGGACATCGAATGACAGCCGCCCCACACATGTAAAGATAGCTCATGACTGAAAATCAACGTACAGGCAGAAACTTGACCCTTATTCCACGGCTGCATAGAAGGGGAAGGGGAAGGGGAAGGGGAAGGGGGGGGGGGGGGGGGGGAGAAGTTGGAAGATGAACTTCACAATAAATACTTCAAAAAAAAGACCATTACTTCCTTGAAGAAAATGATGTACCTGAGAAGGAAAAGCAGCAGATATGCACGGTCCAGCAAATATTGGACCACCAGTTCTGTACTGAAGAACGAAGTCATTTGTTGGTAAAGGATTAAAGGATCATGCATAAAATGCAACATGCATGTCACGACAATGTAACTGTGAAGCAGAACAGATAAGTTCCATTTCTTTAGATCTGATTTAATAACTCCTGATAGATGTCGTGCTAGAGATAGACTACGCTGATGATTGGTTATTACACATGGAAGTGTTTTCCAATTTGAAAATTGTGTTTGGAAAATTAGAGAAGTCTCCTTAAAGCTGAAAATGAGGAAGTATCACTTCTAGAAACAATTACATTGGAGTGTTGCCGATAAGACAATGTTACTTGATTTGGATAATGTCTAATAATACGTAGAAATTACTCATGTACCATTGCTTCTTTAGGAAAATGCTTATGTACTTTTCTTTTCATTTCACGCCACACTAAATCTTGATTATCGTCAAATGGAATTAGTAAGAAATACATTCACTTAACTCTCAGATTTGCACATACACCAAACATGCAAATATCGCAATGCCGAGCTATGATTAACCACATAAAGATAGCAATAAAAAATAGCAGAACAAAGTATTTAGTTTGTATATATAGAACATATGACAGTTAAAATACAGTAACATATGAAAAGTCTATGTCGCGTGGGTCAACAACCTGTATTTTTGCAATTCCTTATATCAGTAAACCTTCATTTAAAGCAGAAAGGTCTATTGTCATTAACAAATAAAGAAAAAGCACTTATCACTAGTTTGAAGTAATGAGGATGGTATGCCAAAAACAAAAACAAATAAATAAATAGAGAAGAGGACATTATTATGTCTATTGAGACCCTTTTTTTGTATTATTATTGGTTGTGTCTATTGAGACCATAAGAGGAGAGTGTAGATAAAAAATAAAAATTAAAAATTAAAAAGAAGAAAAAAAAAATCAACGGCTACCTCATATCTCATGGTCTGTGAACCAGGTGGCAAAGTTTTTTAATTAACCACCCCATTTTAAGAGAAATAATAAATAAATGAACTTAAATTTGATGCACGCTTATGCTGAATCTGAGAGATGTGGCAAACATTTTGACATTGACATAGTTCAAGGGCAAGAAGGTTTTAAGGTATGGGAAGACTAAGGGTAAAGAAAAGCAAGTGGATTAAGCAAATCAGTCAAACATAGGTGTCAAAATGAGGATAATAGTATAAAATAAACATAAAGCTAACTCTATTAGGTGACAGAATAAAAATGTACCTTCCAAAGAATGGATCCACTTGAATCCAATGCGAGAACATGGCCATCCACCAAGCAACAAATAACTACAGTGAAAAACAGTAAAAAATTAGAAGATAAATATACAAAACATTATACAGAGATAATTTCAGGAAGGAACTTTCAAAGATCACAAAGAGTGAAAACATGGACATTAATCGAGTGAAAAACATACATACCATTTCCATTCAGACTATTGATGGCAAGAGACCCAAACACTGGCACTTCAAACTCATGCAGCCACAAAATATTAAATGGTAAAGTCTGCATTTGTAAACCATCAACAAACCACTTCAAATTACAATTTCAAGAGAGAATTAGGAACAAAGCTAATTTAATGTAACAAGTTTAAAAACAAGTAATATGTGAAACATACAAAGGTACGTATACAATTAAATTTTCCCCTAAAAGAACAGCAAATTTTAGCAAAAGAACCCGTAGGATTTAGTTGGGAGTACAGGTTTCTCATTTATTCTTCTTCTTCTTTTATAAGTAATGTATTTCATTAAAAGGGCAGAGGGGCACAACCCTAGTACACATGAAATATACAAGAGAAAATCCCTAATGAGAAAAAGAAGAACAAAACTACAAAATCTGAAAAAATAAAAAAAATAAAAAATGTGAGGTATTATACATGGACAGGGGCGTATAATACTTCACACGTTTCTAATTCTTCTTTTGTTTCAATTCTAGGTTGAACACATTCACCTCTTCCTCCTTGTCCTCCATAGTTCTCTTCCATTTAATGAATCGTTACTTTGCATTCCCACTAAAGAAACAATTTTTGCAGCAATCGCATTGGTGAAGACGATAGTACCAATGATAAATGGGGAAAGTAATGGTGAAGGGCCATGTAGAATGATGATATAACCATGTAACAATAATGGTAATGGCAACCGTGTGTTTCTTACTTTACCTACTATATTACTTTGTTCATAGGTTTTGAAAATATTGTTTCTTTCTTACGTAAGTTCCCTTTTCACTTTAAGATGCAGGGAAAAAATCTAAATCCACATAAAGGACTCCATTTCAAACACAATAACTGCAAACAAAAGCCACAAATCGAATCCCCATTTTGAACCGCATCCTCTTGAAAAATAAATACTCTATTCTCCTGAACTAATGAAATTGAAATCTGCCGTACTTTAGTTGATATAGCTGTCATACGGCCACTGGTAGAAGCCACATAGAGTGTGTTATGCACCTGCATGTTAAATAAATTAGACAATCCAGGTAACAAACAGAAGATAGATCAACAATCTTCAAATTAGCTGTGCCTTTTGTTTTTGTGAGACAAAGTAAACAATTCTCTTAAGATATTGACAAGATGCACCAACAGAAACTAGGATAAAAACAACACAGTAATGAATTTAGCTTCTCAAGCCAAGAAACCAAAAATAAATAATAATATGATGATGACAATGTTGATCATAATTATCATGATGATGACCAATACGGGAATAAAATGGACATTAAATCAACTGAAGAACTTAAATAATTTCCCATTATATATTCCTTCTCTTTATTTGTAAGCAAGCACATGATCATAAAAATATATTCACAACATCAAAATAGTAGAACCCCTTCTCCCCCTCATAAAGAAAATTGAAAAGGGAAAAGAGAAAGTAATATGTTGACAGATCCCATCAACTCATTACAAAGTAATATGTTGATAGAATCCATCAACTCATTACTACAAATCCTATACTACTCAAACCTAATAAACTTTTTCTTTTATAAATAATGTCATATCATTAAAAAAGCGCAGAAGGGCGCAACCCTAGTACACAGGAAGTACACAAAAGTGCCCATTAAAGGATGAAACAGAAGAGCATTAATTTAAAAACTCTGCAAAAGTAACACGACTCGGACTATGATGAGCCGATACCCATAAAAATAAAGTGTTAAGCACATTTCGACGCAACTCCAACCCCGGCGTTTCTACATCTTCAAAGTGTCGACCATTCCTCTCACGCCAAGACCCCACATTACACATAAAGGAACCTGTTTCCAAATCTGCTTAACTTGAGCACGTCCCAACGAATTGCCCCAGCTAATCAACAAATCCAGCACCCATTGCAGCATAACCCACTCCACCCCAAACAAAATAAGAAAATAGCTCCATATATCTCGTGCAACATCACAGTGAAGTAAGAGGTGGTCAATGGATTCTCCATTCTTGCAAATACATCACCACTCAACCACCACGATATTTCGCCTACGCAGATTGTCATGCGTCAAAAAAAATTTTAAGGCTGCTGTCCACACACAAAACGACACCCGCGACTGAGCCTTAACACGTCAAATACTCTTCCAAGGAAATGAAGAACCTTCTTGGCTAGCTAAGGCTTTATAGAATGACTTCACTTCAAAGTGCCCCCTCTTAGAGAGGCTCCAAACTAACATGTCCTCCGCTCCATGCCGAATCGGATGAGAATACAACCGCGCAAAAAAGGAAAGGACCATCTGCACCTCCCAATCCTGTGCAAGCGCTTAAAGACAAAATTCTAGTTAGCAACTCCATCTAACACAAACAAATTATCTACCACCCATGTGTCTTTATATCAAGCAACACTGAACAAAGCTGGATCACAAAGCTTCAACGGACTATCTCCACACCACAAATCATGCCAAAACCATACATTATACCCATCCCCCACCTTCAAGTGCACAAAATTGTAAAAATTATCCCACCCCCTTCTTATATGTTTCTAGACACTCACACCATAAGTCCCCACAGCCTTTGTTGAACGCCATCCACCCCTCAAACTCACATACTTAACTTTGGTCACCGATCTCCATAAAGCCTCCCGCTCCAAAGCATACCTCCACAACCACTTTTCCAATAAAGCTCGATTAAATTGAATCAAATTTCAAACTCCTAAACCATCTGCCTTTATTGGAGTACAAATCTTGTGCCAGTTTACTAAATGAAATTCTACCTCATCCCCAATGCCACCCCCCATTGTTAGGAAATTTATCCTATTTCCCAATACCTGTAAGATGCGAAAAATAAGAAGACACCAAGATTAAATCAATCACATACGACAACAATATTTAAGTGGTTCTCTCAATATGAGGTACGTCCACTGGCGAAGGCAATCACAAAGAAATTCACTATAAAGATAGTTACAGGAAGAAAATCACTCAAAACCCAAAACCCCAATACGCCCAAATCTCACTCTCATACAAAGGAGAATAACAAAAGAAAACTCCATTTTTTCTCTAAGCGCTTTAGCACACAAAGCTATGAGAGAACAAAGAAATCTCTTTGCCCTTTGTGTATATTACAATATGTTGGGCACCACTCCTTTTATAAGGAGCGAAACCAATCACACTCCAACTTGGGGAAGTAAACCCAATACAAGTCAGTCTTGGATTTCATGTTAGACAAAACAAATGAAAGCATTTCCTTCTTAGAGAAGGACTAACGCTTGGCCCCCACCAACTTGAACAATTCAAGTCACATAAATGTACAACACCCATAAGAAATCCCGTTGAAGTCTCTCAAACCTGATAAACACTCATGCTTTTTTTAATTGTTTTAAGTTCTTTATGAAAAAGCAAGCTACTTTAATGATATAACTTTATCAAGTTTCAGTTATCACTTAAGCTATTTCTTATGAAGCAGCACAGAATATTCAAACCCATATCCAAATGAAAGTGCAACAACAATCCAAAAAGTGACCAATATTTATTAGAGGCACATACCAAGATTATATCCATGAAACCTTACAACTGTGGAGTAAAGCTGAAAGAAAAACGAAGATGGCGATAATATCATATTTGATGCAATATGTGAAAAAAAAAATATTAAAAAATTATTAGATATAAGACTTTATACTGTATACCAAGAAAACAGATCACAATCAAAATGCAAATGACGAGGTACTTCAAACCAAAAACTGAACTTTCTGGCAATCAATCAAGCATGTCTTGTGTAGTAAAACTAAACAAGTTAATCAATGATTGAATGCCAAAGTACACCTCATCAATTGCAGGTGATCCATATATACTCCCACCACATGGAACCATATAAACACAGCAATGATTTTTGTAGTCGAGAGCATATAAATTATGGTCATGCGATCCACACCTGCAGATAATTTGTTGCAGATTAAGACCTTGTAAAAAAAAAATTACCAGCAATTATTGAAAACGAAATAGCAAATATCACGGTATCAATGAAGAAAAAGCAGTAATTTAATGATGACAAAAAAACCTTTTAAAAAAAAAAAGTAAATACATAATCTTAGAAGGCAGCACACCATCGTGATGGACAGAAGTTGCATGTGCAAGAGGATTGGAGAATCTGTGAACCACATTTTTCTTCATTGTGATGTGGCTTCCGCTATTTGGAGTGTTCTTTTCAATCGCTTTGGGATGCCCTGGGTTATGCCTAGGCGTGTCATTGATTTGTATGATTGTTGGTGGTCCTCTGGTAGGCCAAGAGCACTGCGGTGTGGAAAATGGTGCCTATATGCCTCTATCAGTTTTTGTCGAAGGAAAGGAATGAAAGAAATTTTGAGGATAGGGAGAGGTCTATGGGAGACATTATTTCTATGTTCTTTGAAACTTTGTGTCTTTGGACAGCGACGTATGTGTCTCGTATGTCGATTAGTTTTAGTGATTTATCTTTTTCATTTTGCCCTTTCTAGTTAGGTTGTTCCTTTTGTATATTTTCTGTGTACTTAGGGGCGCCTCACGCTTTCAATGAGATTGGTTTTATTACTTATCAACAAAAATATATATATATAAAGCTAGCATCAGAAATAGAGAAATGAAACACCAAAGATCATCCATACATTATTAAGACTATTTTAGATAGTCAATGCAAAAAGTGGTTCTACTTTCAAACAAAAGACGAGGAAACAAGTTCATTTGAGTTTGAGTTTGAGTTTGAGAAGTTAGCACTCTACCAGATAAGATGCAAATAAAACTTTAATTTCAGAGTAAAAAAGCAAAATTGTCCGAAAATAAAAACTTCTTCATGTAGCCCAAAAGGCTGCACACAGGAATGCACATGTTTGATGTTAACATGAAGACTTTCTTGTTTCTTTTTATCTTGAGTGTGCACCAAAACAAAATATTTACAAACTGTTCACTGTTTTTACTATTTTTATAATAGCTAGATATGACTCACTAACTTGCATGGGATTAAACCCATAACTTCATGCTTCAACCCTTATTTGAGAGGGGAGGAGATGCCATTTGGACCAAGGACCATCAGTTAAATTGAACTGTTCACTTTCTGAGACCAACATAGTTTCTAAGTGGCACATTTATTTTTTTTTGATAGGTAATAAACAAAATAGCATTAAAAAAGTGTAAAAAGGCGCCCCTAAGTATACAGGAAGTATACAAAAAGGACACCACCAAAAAAAAAAAAAAACCAACAAAGGAAGACCACCCGAAAAACCCAAAAGAAAGAAGAAATGCTACGTCAAACCCCCAACTTCTTGCCTCTAACCCGGCTATAACCCACACCCCTCGCATCGAAAGTAATTGAATATTCTAGATTCTTGACCTCTCTTTTCTCCTTTTTCCTTTTTATCTCCTTATCCTTCTTAGGAGGGGAATCAGAGTCACAGCGCTGATCTTCAATCAAAGCCAAAAAATCTAGAAAACCCTTCTGATCAGATCCCACGAACGAAACCCCCATCGTGTGAAAACATGACCTACTATCTTTCACTACCCTGGGGTAAACAACAACACTTTCCTTCGGACCAACCCCCTTAGAAGATTTCCCCACCTCAAATACCCCAGACGACAAACCAGGTAACTGGGGGCACCCATACACGGAGGAGAACGGCCTTGGCCACGGAGGAAACAAAACCCACTGAAAATGGGGAATGGAAGCCGAAACCCCGGGAGGACCTCCAAACTTCCCAAAGTGGCACATTCATGAAAGCAATATCATGCATGATTATAGAAAAATGAAAAGAAAATTTATTATCTTCATTTCAACCAGCATCACTTAAGGGATAATTAGTATCTCTCTACAGTTAACAGAAGAGAAACAATGACCAGTTCAGTTGAGCAAAAATGCAAGAGGAAGAATGAAGAACATTACCAAACCAATCGCCTGTGTATGTCTACAACTGGCTGAGACTTCACCTTCAGATGTTAAAAATGAAATTTGTATCAGCCAAATCAGCAGATAAAGGAGGAAAATAGGAATTTTTTAATTTTATGTCAACAAGAAATTAGATATAACTGGGAAAAAAAAATGTCAACAACAAATGATATTTCGATTACTTATTAAAAATATAAATAAAATAAATATAAAAAGAAAGAGAAATTAGATATAACCAAGTTCCAATACAAATGACAAAAACTAGAAATTTTGGGTGCAATTTCAAAGTAAGTGTTTATATCATTCATCATATAAATCCACAGAGAGCAAAACCTAGATAAAATACTTCGTCGCAACTTACTCGCCACAGTTTTAACTGCATATTTTAAGTGACATCCATATTGTTCATCGACGCTGTGCTCAATTTAGGCTCCATTATTTTACAAAACCAAGATTTTGTTTTAATCTTCCAAATGAAATAATTGATTATAATACCAATGTCAACCCATTAGTAGAATATATATATTCAAAAGCAGGTAATGCCACTACCACCCAGGCAGTTAAGCCATGGTCCATGAACAAGAGTGGCTGCCACTGCACTCAACAAAAAACAGACATGTAACAGCCAAAACCAACTTGCCACTTGGACTAATGCCTTTAACCACAAGTATGTGACAAATCAGATAATCATGATCTAAATACAATCAGAACTGTAAGAACAGTAAGCTAGTGGACCCCAAAATAATTACATAGGGGTGAGAGAGAGAGAGAGAGAGAGAGAGAGAGAGAGAGAGAGAGAGAGAGAGAGAGAGAGAGAGAGAGAGAATTCTCTAAAACACAGCATGAAAGAAGTGAAAAACTCATAAACAATTAATCTGTCTTTCTTTTGCTTGATGTAAAACAATTACGTGTTACATTACAAAAACATAGACATACTAAAGTTCAAATTTTCAAAAAATTGAACTGAATGGAGTACATGTGCACTTAAATCTTCTCTACATTATTTTCAAAAAAAAATAAAAAATCTTCTCTCTACATTAGCATTGGTCAAAGTTTGAAACTTGTAACTGAAATTCATTAAATCTATTGATTATATTGGAAACAAAGGTTTTTCCCCCTGCCTGGCCCTTCATCTGAGCAGCAATGATTCTCACTTATAGAAAATAATTACTACAAAGTTTCCATGATTGGGGATGTACCATCATATCACAAAATCAAAGCCAACAAGATTTTCAAACTTTTTTACACTCATATGGGCTGGACAACGTTTCATCCAGTAAACAAGAGGCCCTATAGTTGTATTCTATATTCTCGAACATTTTCAAACCCAAATGCTAGGGGACCACAAGAAGCAGAAAGATCCCTTACAGAAGAAGGTAAAAAAGCAACAAGGTAAAGCATTAGAACCATCATACCTCACCAGACGTTTGAAAGGTCCAGCATATGTTGCCATTTGAAAAATCAAGAAAATATATTTTCCCCTTGTAGCATCCAACTACAACCTAAAAGAGATAGCAGAATTTACAGCATAAATAAATTAAAGGGATTCAAACCAGATTCCCTAGTGGAATAGCATGGTGTAAGCACACAATAGAATGAAGGACAACCTGAGAAAAATCACCAAGAATTGCTGCTGAACATTCAATGCGCCCTTCTAGTTTGATCTCCCACTGGACAGAACCACTAAACCCAATTATGTAATAGTACAACACTTGAGTAAGCTTTTTGCATAAGCTTTACATACTAAATACATATGGTACAACACTGAATATAAATAGGTAATGCTATAAGATTTGGGCATGCTCCGAATGAAAACATGTTCCCAGAACAGCACTTCAACCACAAGGTTTCTGCCCTCTTTCAGATGAACATTCAACATGCAATACTGTTATAACAAAAAGTTAGGGGCTCACTTCCATTCTAGCATACCTAGTAGGCTAGTACCAAAAGAGAACATGAACTTCCAACAATATGCCGCTGTGCATTCCAAGGGTGTCACAAAACAATGACCAAACTTAGACTCTAATTAGATTGAACTTGCGTAACTAAAATTCATCAACTCTATTAGGGTTTAATGCACTCATATGGCACCTTCGGTGCACCCCCTTATCCGCTGTGTATAGGGAAAACAATGTGGTCATTGGTTCAGAATCACAGTGTGCACGTATTGCATACTATTAAACAAGATAGAATGAATAGGGTTTGGTCCAATTTTTGGGTAAATCACTAGATAGCACAATAGTAAATGCCCAAGTAAAGACGTGTAAAAAACTCAACGATCAATATATGTGCATGTATTACATACCATCAAAAAAGATAGACGGATTAGTTTGTTCTGATTTGTAGGTAAAGCATGAGATAAGATAACAGCACACACTCAAGTAAAAACGTCAAAAACTCAACAATCAATATATATTATATATATGTATGTCAACAAACATATATATATAAACGCACAAGTGTGTGCGTGTGTGTTTCTAGAATGTGGCTGCAACAATCTACAACATTTGTCAAAATAACACAAAACTCTCATTCTGGGGAGGCAGAATAAAACCCGGTCATCTCAAGGTAAAGCTGACAGCTAAATATCACAGAATCATCCTAAAAGCATATGGAAAATATGCACCGAGTAATTCAGAAACTACGAGGTGGTCTATACCTTTTGGCAGCAACACACAGAAATTTACATGAGTGAGATCCGATAAATAAATAGATATCCCGGTCTTTAAACACAACTATCGGTGATGCATCAACACAAGACTCCATGTGAACTTTCCAAAATGCTTGCATAGAACCTTTTCTATCTCTTGGAATTTTCACAGGCCAGGTTGCTTGGCATATTTTATTCCTGCTGTACCCCCCTTCATACATAACCTTGTTGCATCGGCTGGCTGAACATGACATGAATTTTGAAGCAGAATCCCATACATACCCATCTCTTGGACTAGCACCGTCTGGAGTAACATATATATTTGAATCCACCTTTAAGCGTTTGGAGACTACAACATTACTGTCATTCTTTTCAACAGAGGTCCTCAACAAACTCCCCTGTGGCTTAAAGACACCAGGATCTGGAGCCTCAAAATTAATGGAGTGAAGCATGTTCCTCTTACCCTCATCAAGATTCATTTCCCAATTAGCATCTTTTTTGATATGCAAAGGGCATGGTCCTTTTTTCTCTAGAAGAGCCAGATAAAGCTTAGATGGACTTGGAAAGTCATAAATTAATCGCATATCAACCCCTAAATTATGAGAAAGATGTGCAGCAGCAATAGAATTACCACCCATCATAAAAAAATCATCATCATCGGAAACTTCTTCAACCATTAATGCATCAGTAAAAGCCTGTCAGAAAGATGGTAAAATAAATTTACTTCATTGATTATGCAATTTAGTTAATCTCAGTGTAAAGATAATCAAGTTTTGCATTCACGAACTAATTTATCTTTTGCAGGTCAATCAAGTGGAGGCTGGCAGTATCAATTATAACGTAAGAATATTGACCTTGGTCCCCACAAGTTGCTAACTGAAAAGACCACGCTCAACCTGTCATAATCCATATGGGTCCACACCAATTCTCTTTGTTCCCAAAAGGGAATGGAGATAGTTATACAAAACAGGCTAATGGGCCATGATGTTAAAGTATTGATTAAGTGATTAAATTTACCTCTTCCTATCAGCTTAAACTTTTAGGACAAGTGGTGATTTAACATGGTATCAGAGCCAAAGGTCCTGAGTTCGAACCTTGACTCTGTCATTTACCTCCCGTTTCAATTAAATATTCCACGTGTTGGGCCTCATCTATCAAAATGAAGTTTGAGCCCACACATGAAGGGAGGTGTTAAAGTATTGATTAAGTGATTAAATTTACCTCTTCCTATCAGCTTAAACTTTTAGGGCAAGTGGTGATTTAACACATGAGACCTACCATATCTATGAAGCTGAGCAATTATTGACAAGTAGAACAAGCTTAAGAGAGCACGTACAGAAACAGATGACATCTAGATCAGGATCCACGACTCTCACATAAAGATCGTTAAACAAGAATCATTGAAATGAATAAGAACATCAAAGACCTTTTGTTAGAAACATTTTCAAAATATATATCCGCTCCAAGAATAAGAAGAAGAAGAAGAAGAAGAAGAAAAAAAGAGTTACATTACATGTTGAAAATATATTCTAATTTAAGCCTTTAATATGGTTCTCTTCCCTGAATGCACGCCGCTAGTCCTCATACCATCTAGAATGTTAACTTCCATTACTAGTTTCAAAGGATGTTGTAACCAAATATAGAAAACTACAGCAGACATAGTGCCATTTGATCAACAAAATAAAAGAAGAGGTATAATATTGAAGGATGAAGAGCAGACCTTTTTAACAACTTGCAAGAGATCACTGCTCCCCATGTCACCAATCTTACCTTGGACATGCTCAGTGAGAGATGTTAAACCTGCCAACAACTCATAATCAACTTTTCCGGTAGAAGACACAGGTATCGACTCTGTAAAGGTGAAGTGGTTAGGAAGCATTACTGACGGAAGTTTGTCAACCATCCAACTTCGGATGGATGATCTAAATATTTTACTGGATCTTTCTTGTTTTAAGACTATAAATGCTTCAAGAGCCACAAGTTCCCATTGACCTTTACTTGAAATCACAGCAGCATCAAGAACATCAGGATGCGCCCTTAACACATCTTCAATCTCCTCTAAAGCAATTCGTTGCCCATTAACCTTCACAGTGCGGTCTTTTCTTCCCAAAAAAACTAAGTCACCACTTTGGAGCCGTCTAGCAAAATCACCAGTTCTAAAATATAATTGACTTCCATGTCCAGTGGAACTGCTACCAACTGTGTTCTGAGGCAATTTTGCACAGTTTAGAGACATAATAGTAGAATCAGAATAATACCCACTAGAAACACAGACACCACCAACATATATTTCTCCTTGATTAGGTGTGCCATTTTCGCCAACAAGCAGTACATCACAGTTAGAAATAGGCATACCAATTGGAACACTTGTTAGCGTATCCATGTCCAAATTCATCGGCAACCTCTTGCAGTCAAAATATGTGCAATCACCTGATACCTTAATTCAAAGAATCAATGTAACAGCTATCAATAATGAATCCCGAAAACATAATTTGATGTGTTCAACGACTTGGACAACCAAATAAAAAACAGAATGTTAATTTCTAACCTCTGTACTCCCATAAATGTTCAAAATAGAGGTCTCCGGTAATAACTTGGCAAGCTTATCCCACAAGGATAAAGGCAGAACTTCACCACTTAGCACCAACAACTTTAATGAACTTGGAATGCCCCTGTTACTCTGACTTTGCAAAGCAGGAAGTATTGCCCTCATCAATGATGGAACAGAAGTAAGCCTATTAATAAAATAAACCTACAGGAATAGTTCAGAATTACAGGTGAGCAATAAAAAAGAAAATTCTGGAATTATAAGTTCTGTAAATAGTGGAATCCTCAATATGGAAACATACCTGTAGAAAATCAACAACAGAGAACATATTGTCTTTTAGTTCACTGAAAGGAGGTATAACCAACGGACAAGCAGTCAGAATAGCACCAAGAAATTCTTGCAGGTGGTCAATGAAGCTAATTGAAGTCTTGAACAATAAAATTTCCTCTCCTTGCAGGGGATACATGTCTTGCATCCATAAAAAGCGATTTACAAGACCTACAAATTAACAAAATACGTAACAATTTATAAGAAGTACAAAGGAGTGCATTGTAAACGAAGGAAGAGAACCCCTCAATCAATATAAAGAAATTCTTAAAAGAAAAAGAAAAAGAAGGGGGAGGGGGGGTTAAACTCTAGTGCTGAAAGACTAAATTGTGGTTTCAGATATGGCAATTGATCAATTTACCTTGTTCAGTGCCACAAACACCTTTAGGCTTCCCAGTTGATCCTGAAGTGTACATCAAATAGCAGAAAAGTCTTTCCTCTCCAATTTCACAAGGCCATACCAAATTTGTTGGTTGGATATACTCTTCAAGGCATTCTTCCATGGAAAAGCACAACACAGAATAGCTGCTGCACTCTAATAGCCAATGTGATCTATCAAGCTGGTAACCGCTACTCGTCCCAAACGAAGATGCGCACCCGATAATTACATCAACATCTGATGAAGCAGAAACTGATAATATCCTCTCTTTTGGCCAGGAAGGATCTAGAGGCATGAAAGCCGCCCCGCATCTCAATACAGAAAGAACAGCAACTATGTATTCCACCGAAGGTGGCAGGTATATTCCCACTATTTTCGGCACATACATATTCTTAAACTCAGGCGATTGCTCTGCCCTCAGCATGAAAGAAGCTGAAGATTTTGCCATTTGAGCATGGTTGGGCGGCTCCTTAAAAGTATCATTACCTTCAAGAAAGTCAAGAATGGCAATGTAGCATTACACACAAAACACAACACGCCTAGTCAATTGCTGCATGGATTTACATCGTGATATTCCATTTCCAAGAAGTTCATGATTTGTAAAATGGCGCAAAATGGAAGATTCTTGTTTTCAAGCGCGTTCAGAACTTTTGTAAGCTCGGAATTGTACTTCCGTTAACAGAAACTTTCAACTATTCTGGTAGCTTGAAATATTCAAACTTCAGTAATTCCTTGATAACTAAACAAGGTAATGAGGAATGAAAATCATTTTTCCTTGGGACAAAAAAAAAAAGGAAGAGTAGAAAGAAAGAAACCTTGAGGAGAGTGTGCGACCAAGTGCGGGTCATCAGCAGCAGCACGACCAAGGAAGATCGAGCGGAGGCGAGCGCTGAGGGAATCGACGGCGGCCAAAATATCAGAATAAGTGAAGCACCCATCACCTTCGTAAACGGGAGGGGACAGCGATTTCGCACGCTCCTTGAGAAGCTTGTCAGAATCAATATCGCCGACGCTGAGTTCTTTGGAGATTTGGGCCCCGCCGGAGGCATGTATGACCGCGATTTTGTTAGGGTTCTTGGATGCAGCTCTGAAGAACTCGTGTGAAATGCAGCAGCACCGGCACTGCTCTCTCTCTCCGCTCTTGCTGTCATCACTCATTTCAGCTGCTTTGCTGCTGATGCAGCTGATGCTATTTCTTCCTTTGATAGCTGAAATAAGGGAAAAGAAAAAAGATGCTATTTATCCATCTTTTTTTAAAATCTTCGTAAAATTTGAGCAAAGTAAAAGAAGGGACAGGGAATGGAAAAGGTTCGGCAAAAACTTATAAACGGTGAATTAAAATTTGTACTCTCACTATAAAAAAAAATAAAAATTTGTACTCTCCAATAATTTGAATTTTCGCTCAACTTGTAAGTTTTTATTATTATTATTTAAAAAAACATTTCTAACGAAGCTCTCGGACCTATATCTAATTCTTAACATGGTTGAACAGAGTTATATAGGATTGTAATTCCGGATCAGTTATAACCGGTCAGAAAACTGGCTCCAGATAGCCGAAAAACCGGAAAATCAGTTTGGTACTCGCAGCAGGAGTCGGGTATTAGTTTTCTAAACACCCGGTTATAATCAAGTAACCGGCTCCAAGTATATAATATATTAAAAAAAAAAAATTTACCCCTACCCTTTACCCTAAAAACGCCCCTTAACCCTTTCCTATTTCCATTTTCCACTTTTCTTTTCTCTTCTCGCTGCCTACAGCCTGCTTCTTCTTCACAAAATCAAAAACGCTCTCGGCTCTCCATTGTTACGTAGCACGCTCTTAGTTCTTCTTCTTCTTCTTCTTAGTTCTTAGTTCTTCTTCTGTCACACTCTCCACTGTTACCCACGACAGATCTAGTGATTTTTTAATCGACCTTCGTCTTTGATCTTTCAATTCTTTTTCACCCTTATTGACTTCATCTTTTTCTATTTCTCTACAAATCTGATGATTTTTTAAGCAGAATGATCAACAAAAGAAGTAGTCTAGCAGACAGTTAGGTATGTTGTTCTTGTTCATTTTTGTTCTTTAATGGCTTTATCGGTTTGTTGGTTTTAAATCTCTACAGATCTTGTTGATTTTTGTTCTTTAAATCTCGTTCATTTTTAGATATGTTTTGATACTTTAAATACTTTCTGTTATGTTTGTTTTTAGATCTCTTTAAATCTCGTACTTTGAATACTTTCTATTTTGATATGTTTTGATCTGGTGCTTGAGTACACAAAACAGATATCTTTCTAGCATCACATACACAAAAGCATAAATAAACAAGATTTAATATTATAAATCTTGATCTGTTTTGATCTGGTGCTTGAAATTTTTGTAGAGGATGTTTTTGTTGAGGTAGTATCAATCCTCAAATCTGCAGTTGATAGGCATAATGTATGTGTCCTAGCTTACGGCAAAACAGGATGGCACAAATGAGAAACTAGGAATTCTTTGTTACAGTAATTGAAATTTCGACTTACTTTGTTACTGCATTCATGTGGTTGAATGATAATGGGCTGAAATGAATCTACAGGATGGCACAAATGAGAAACCAGGAATTCTTTGTTACAGTAATTGAAATTTCTTGATTGAATTAGGTCCAATACCTTAAAAGTTGGGCTAAAACATTTAAATAAAGCTCAAAAGTTTAAATGAAGTCCAAAAAAGTAGGCCCAATACTTAAAATATGTCCAAAAAGTAATTTTTTTTAAAAAAAATACTACCCTATTCCGGAGCCGGTTCCTAATTATTACCTAATAACTGGGAACCGGCTCCTAGTTTACACCCCTAGAGTTCTACCAGATATCGACCAAAGCTCTCTAGAGCAAACCCCGTTGGTTCGAACGGTGATGTACAGATTTGAACACATCGACATTAAAATCACAATTTTACTAATTTTTTGTTGTTCTAGTCTATTAAATTTCTTTATAAGATCAATCCTAACTTAAAATGCAACTATATATTCAACTTTTACCGTTTGAAAATTTCTAACTTTAACCATTGTGAACAAAAACCCTAGTTTTCGTACAAACTATAAGGTATTTCAAAAAAGTTTGGGCAGCACAACATCGTATTAACGTGCATTCCCAACATGCATACAAGTCCATTTTGTATATTTTTATGAAAATAAGTTCAAAAAACATTTACTAGCACAACTCAAGATAATAGTACAATCTCTCACACAATTGTCACAATATTAGCAATATGATTTCTTAGTCATTCCTATAGTATAACTATGTACATATTTACACAACATTAAACCGGCCGGCGTTATAACAATACATTTTCCGATAAAAACGAATGGACAAGGAGATAGACTGTAAATCTATACCTCACAGACTCTTCTTAACAAGCCCATCGTTATTCGCACCACGAGTTCTTACTCCACCAGAGCTTCGTTATTCAAAACCCACTCTCTCAAGCCTTTCCAACGTTTAGAATGAGAGAAAATGGATTTTCTGAGCTTCCACACATTTTGAATCTCTTTTTATGGACTCTCTTTTTTTCGAAGTGCTATAGTGTTCAACAGCATTCGAACGACGATGAGCGTCAAAATATCTAAGCCATGTTAGTGACACGTTTCACCGTACATTGATTGACAAGTGGAGACCATTGATCGCTTAACACCAATCAATCAGATGATGCCACATGGTGACACCCCCTTTCGAATGGCACGTTCTCTATTCGAACATGGTTGTTTGACTTTTACTTTCTCGCAATTTTTTCTCTTGTTGCTACATGTTGCTAACATCTAGTTGAATGAGCATCGATCGAAATGATCTGCTCTAGCTTTTTGTAAGTCTTTTTTATTCCATTTTCGCTCTGTTTTATCTTATCTTTCTTGGGCACTCTCATACTTCATCTTAAAGTATTTTAAGAGAGTACTCTATACATTTTACTGATATTCCATTATCATTTTATGTGCATTTATTTTCTTTGGTGTTATACAACGAGTAAGAAAAGGTCCACATATACCAAAGTGTCTGCTTTTCTTAATGCAATTCACACAAGTACCAATGTACCATAATAAGTTAAGAGGTTTAAAACTTTATCATTTACCAACCTTTTGACTATATCCATGGAGATATATCCCAATCTCCTCCACCATAACAAAGACAAGTTTTCATCTATAAGGCTCAACTTTATGTCAACACTGGTATGTAGGGGTAAGTAATTATTTTCAAAGTTGAGACCTAAATCAATTCTAAGTAGACCATCGATTAGTGTTTCATCACCAATAAAAATTTCAAAATTTTTGATTTAGCATATTGCATAAATTAAATTTATAAATTTTTTTAGAATATATTAAACATTGTCAAGGTCTAAAACATAACCGAATTAATCTAAATGTTCCAACAGTCTCCATTCATGAACACATCTTATTTCAAGAATAGATGCATTGTTCACTTTGAGAGAGCTTGCATTATGTTGACAATGAGGATGGTAGAACTAGAATCAATTGATAATACATTATGAGCCGATCCTAGAGAGAAAAAGAAGAAAGAAGAGAGGTGTTTGAGGAGGAGGGAGGCTCCATGCCTCCTTCCCCCCAATGGTGCTTTCCTCCTAGTTCTTTTAGGGCTATGAATGTTTTTTATTCTCCCCCTGACTTAGATCCAATGGAACTGTTGTTTTCCTAATCCTTTTAGGGTTATGAAACTTTTGTTCTCATAATCCTTTCTAGGGCTATGGAGCTTTGGGTCTCTTAGTCATTCTAGGGCTATGGAGCTTTGTGCTTTTTCTTATTTTTGGTTTCTTCAGGAAAGAAGGCTAACACAAGACGTCTCGTCGGGAAGCGGCCTCTCTATTCGTGTCGCTGACGAAAGTTTGGCTGAGCTTTCTTCTTCTACATCTACTTTTGAGGCCAGATCTATATTTTTCTGCCGGTTCCTGCAAGACACGCACAGTTTCTCTTTCGACGTCGGCTTGTGTTGGGTGCTTTCTATAGTTGTTTTTTTCTCTGTATTTTTAGAGTAATTTTTGAAAGTCTGTCTGTTAAATTTGCAAATTTTACTGGACTTTTTATGGCTTGTTAGCTAGATTAGTCATCTTTTCTTTGTTAGGGGTGCTTTATTGTTAAAGAGTTTGTTAGGGGTGCTTTATTGTTAAATAGTGGATCAAATATCTGTCATTGTAATATTTGTTTATTTGAAGGCAACACCTAAGTCAGATTTTTCTGGCTTAATGTGTAGGGTGTTGATGTGCCTCTATTCACTGTATTTGCCTTCGAGCCTCTCCAGATTAATGCATGGTAGCTCTGATTATTTTGTTCGCAAAAAAAAAAAAAAAAAAAAAAAAAAAAAAAAAAAAAAACTAGAATCAATTTACAATGTATTTAGGAGCATCAACAAAAGATATTTATGACACACTAGAGATATGATTACTTTCATTTTGAGCCATTTATGATATTTTAGGCAATCTCTCTTTATATGCCTTTTTTTTTTTTCTTGGAAAAAAAAATAGGCATCATGATTGCCATTGCACTTTATTAACACTTTATTCTACTTCTTTAACTATTGGGCGTCATTGCATTTTTTGGTATTTCCCTTACATGAGTAACCATGTAACTACTCTCTGATTTCTTAAATTTCAGTCTATTCTCCTCTTGAACAATCGTACCCTCAAATTTAAAAAAGTTGCAATGTCGAGTTGCAATCTTTAAAAAGTTTGCAATGTCACACATCTATTAGGAGTTTTTGTTAAATCTCAATGGAGGAGATCAAAATAGCCCCGCTTTTTTTTTCTTTTTTTTTTTTAAAAAAAAAAAGAAGAAAAAAAAAGAAGAGAAGATTAGGACACAAGCTGACCCACAGCTAGCCACCAATCTGACTCTTATTTTTCCCTCTTCTATTCTACTTTTTTTCTTTTAATTTTTAAATTGGTAGTGCCGTATTTTTGAAAGTTTACAGGTGTATAAGAGATATTTCACTTATATATCATTTGATTTAATCCTAAACCCTAACGGTGGGTAGTGATATTGCAAGGTTTTCAAATATGGGGACCTAAGATTGCAACTTTTTAAAGATTAATTAAGAGCATGATTACAAAAATGATGAAAAGATCGATAGGAGTTCAGTGAAGTTTTTTCATAGTATCTTCTAACCTATATATGCCCAAATAATGCCTCATAGATAGAATACACATGCTTCTTAATTATTTATAAACTAAATCAGGGACATTGATCAAAATTTTATCTTATTTATTCTTCCCATTAAAAAAATAAGAATTTGATTCCAATTATAATTCCATAAATAATTTCTTTATTGGAATAAATTACAAAACACCATTAACTTCTGTGTATTAAACCACACGAAATATTATATGGCATATGGGCCGCACCTTATTGGGATTTTTCTTACATTTTAATCACAACAAACAACAATATACATCTACGTTATTGAATCCGTAGAACATAAACCAAAGGCAGCTCCGAACCAAGAATGTTGTACAAGCTAGCTAGGCGAAAGGTGTGCTTCAATTGGAAACTAAGAATATAATCAATGGTATTGGCAGAGATGTGATATATATGGAGGCTTGTCAACCATCACAGATTAAACAAGACAATAGCCTGTGAACAAAGGATTTTGATGGCGCCGAGGAATATTCAGTAGCGCAAACAACAATCTCGTCCTCGTCTGTCCCAGATTCCCTGGCTTTCGCACATTCGTCCTGGAATCTCTTGAATGCTTCTTGAACATATTTAGCAGCCTCTGCAACGGTCATGTTCTCCACTAGTTTGTCGGGGTAGGTGTCCTTCCTATGGTCCCCATTCAATACCGCGGCCAATTGTACTAGCTCTTCTTGAAACTCACTCAGTTTTGCCCCTTCTTGTGGCCCGGCCTCTCGCAGTTTCACAGGTTCCCCCAAAGTAACTGCAATATTCATATATAATTAATTTGGTCATTAGCGGCTAAACTTCCCGAAGCATTTAAAAGCCGTCGACACTAAAAAATACTTATCAGCGACAACTTTTGAGTCGTTTTTGGCGGGAAGCTCTTAGCGACGACAAAGTCACCGCAAATAGTAAAATTAATGTGCTATTAAAGAGTTGGGGATTAAAGGCCGGTGTGAAGGTGAATTTACCTGGACAATCTGTTCTTGGGCTCTGTCTTGTCAAAACACCCTCAAAAGTGCCCGCCCATTCATCGCGCTTTGTAAGAAACTCTTTCAGGTTGAAAATCTTTTTGACAGTTGCTGCAATCGAAGAATGCTCGAACTCTGACGTGGGATATGGCCCTGAAGGCCCATGCAACACTACATTTTTACCATAAACAGCTTTTATTATTACTTTTTTTTTTTTTTTTTTTCCTTATATGTTTACTTCATATCGTATGCCAACTAAACAGAAGCAAAACTTTAAAGTGAAAATCTCCGGCCAATATTTGGATGTAGGAAGTAAAAGGAAAAAAGCAATTAAAAGATGAAAAAAAAAAAAATGCTAAAAGTACCTAAGTATAAAATCATTTGCAAACTGACGTGGCAACAAGTACATCTCATATGAACTTTTTCTCATTAATTGTTTAAATTGTTAGTAATTCGGACAATTAATTAGTGTGGATCCTTATCGTTTTTCCTCTATGTTATTTTCAAGACCCAGATTAAGAAAGCTAAGACTTCGAGCCCCGTTTGAGTTCGTGGTTTCAAAAAGTACAATTTAAAAAAAAAATTAAAAAAAAAAATGTGTAATTTGAAAACAAATGATTTTCATAAACACACTTAATCGTTTGGTAAAATTACAATTTAAATCATGCATTGTAAAAAAATGAACTCCGGCCCTACCTAGCAACTAATTAACATGCATGCTCAATTAACATACCTGTTCCACGCTCAATCCATGGAGAAATTAAGATGGCTGGAACCCTAACGCCAAGACGGTCAAATTTAAAGTTATATGGTGCAGGACCAATTAGGTCATCGGGACTAGGGACCCCCGCAGCCGGCGTTGGAACATGATCGTAAAAACCGCCGTGTTCATCGTACGTAATTATGAACAAAATTTCATTCCACTGTGGACTTGCCCTTAGTGCTTCGTAGACTTCCTTTACGAACTTCTGGCCCACTGAAACATCATGAGACGGGTGGTCATCGTTCGCAGGTATCGATAACAGGTCGAACCATCTTTGTTCAATTACAACATAGTTTGGCAACTTCCCCTCCTCGCAGTGCTTCTTGAATAGAAGATCATAGTCGTGGAAGTGCAGTAAGTACTTCAATTTTCTAAGGTTCCTGGTCACATTCGTATTATTCTATATATCAGAGCAGAGAAATAGTAAACTGTAAAAGGCTTATTGCCAAAAAATTAAAAAAAAAATTGTAAATTATTATTGCATGTTGGCTGACTAGAAACTGTAGGGGACGCAAAATCATCAAGAAAGAAAGATTTTTTATAGGATAATTTGATGAATTTTAGGCCTCCATCTTTATTTTAAGGTGGTTCAAAAAATCCTAAACTTCTCGATAAACAAATGTAAACCTTTGGCAATATTTAACTTCTTCATTATCTCATGGACTCTTGCTGGTGTCTTTAAATAGACGGCATGTACTTACAAGAAGCTAGATACGATATATAGGGTTCGTTTAGTTTTTTTATTTTTATAAATGCGAATAACAATTTTAAAATGTGTGATTTAAAAGCATAATTAAGCATTTGACAAAATCACAATTTACCTTTTAAAATAATGCGTTTTAAAAAAAATTTTCCTTGCATGTGATTTTAAAAAACAGAAAATTCTATTTTTCAAATCGTAATTTTTTTTTTTTTAAAAAACACAATTTCATACAATTTATTTTCTACGATTTGATTTAAAATCGCGCTTTTTGTCTACGAAATCCTAATGCCAAACACACCCGGACTAATGATATACTTAAAAAAATAAAAATAAAACTAATCTTAATCTTAATTAATTGATAACTACTAATCCTTATTAAATAAAATTCTATTTTAACACAAATTCTAATCCTAATCCTAACCCTAACCGTAACATACATTAGGTGAATTCATAAATTAGTTGGCTAGCTCATGGACAAAAGTGACCAATTATTATGAAAAAGGATTCTGAAGGACCATTTAGAATTAAGTTACGTACGTTAATAGAGGCCAGGTACAAATTAATAATGGAAAAGGAGCAATTAACGCATTTTAATTTTAGGCAGTCCAAGTAAAACAAGCGCTGCAAAACACCGTCTACCATCTTAATTTAAAGGATTACTTAATCCACTGGGGATTCCTTGGTTTGACCTGGTGAAGCTACGAAGCCACCAACCAACAGTAATTCAACACCTTCGGCTCTAACTACTACTTTATTTAATTAATTATTGGGAAAAAGACAAAAATTAAAAAGCAGAAACGCGATAAACATATGCATATGGCTAGCTGTCAATTAAAGTTTTTCGAATCATCATGTTCCTGATGCCCTAGCTACCACCACTAAACGGGGAACCTGATCATATTTAATTCCCTATTTTATGACTTCTACGCCTTTCAATTCCCGTCCATCACCTTTAATTTCCTCGATTTAACAGATTAAGGAAATGAAAGATGAGTCATGTGGACTTTTAGTCACTTGTCACCCCAAGTGGCTAAATATATTTTTATTTTTATTTTTATTTAAAAAAAAAAAATTATATATTTTTAGCCACTTATTCCTAACCCACGTCGTCAAAATTAGTATTTTTTTTTAAATAAAAGAAAAGAAGAAGAAAAGAACAGATATCGATTTGTTCTTTTCTTTCTTCCTAATATTGTATACGATATACGTATACGTATGTATATCTCACTGGATCTCCCGAAAGGGCCGGTGTATCTGGCGAGATCCACACCGGATCTTCGTCCAACTCGTCGTCGAGATTTGGCGAGGGCTGGAGAGAATACCCATGCTAGCGAGAAAAACCACCGATTGATGAAAATACCCACTCCAAAAATACCCATTTGGCCGAGAATGAGAAAAAACAGTAAAAGACAGCAACTACTCCAACGACTAACAAAAATGACAAAAAAAAAAAAGTAACAAAAAGACCAAAAATCACATGATACTATAGCCACGTGGCTAAAAATCAAGTTTTTCTAGTGAGTCAAAAATAAACCCCAAGTCAAAATACCACGGATCTTTATTTACGGTTGACTTTTTAGGTGTGGCACTACATGCATTTCATACGAAGGAGGAAGAATGTCAGGATTTTTTTTGTTTGTTTCGGTTTTTTGCGTGTTTGTTAGGCATGACTATGTTGCCGTTTGGTATGATGTCTGGTTATTGCTGGAGTACTATACGTTTAAGTTTTGTTTACTAAGTACGTACATTCTTATTCACAATAATAATAATAAATAAATAAAATTAAGGTGATTCATTAAAATGGAAGGTAAATTCAAGACATTTACTTTTATAATAATATAGGGATAAATCTGTTTTTACGGATTTAATAATAAATTTAAAATTTGGTGGTACGAAAATGGGTAAAAAAATATTAGGGGATGAATGTCTAAATGTTTCAATAATATATTACCATTTATATAAATAAAAAGGACAAAGAAGAAAATAATTAAAGAAAAGAGGGTAAAGAAACAACTCATGCCGTTACCTGTAGTAAAGAGTCGCCGGAGGGTACTGGAAGTATATCCCAAAAGTGTGACCAGCTTCATGAACTGATTCAAATATAGTCTTCTGAGGCATCCCTTCAATGAGCTGCTTAGTGTCATTGCCGGAAAGCCCATGCGACGTAGCCGAATGCACGAACAACCGGTTCGGCTGCGTCGAAGCCGGAACTGACGCAAACCAGCGGTCGCACACCGCAAACTCAGTGACCAATTCCTTGAAGACCGGGACGTTATCAGGCACGAAGCCGTTCATGACCGTCTGTGACAACCCCGTCGCCGTCCGCTCGGCATTTTGAGCGAAGCCGCTCATGTTGGGAGCAAGGTCTTTCGCAGCGGATTCCTCCGTCCAGGGCTCACCGAATACTTGCTCGTAGATGGCTTGGATCGAGTGACCGGGGTCGGGGACCACGAACACCGACTTGTCACCGTAGTAGATTTTGTCGGAGCCTGGGTCGGTTGTGGACAATGGGTTGGACTCTTTTCCTGTTACGCCGTTGATTTCAGGGTTGAGGGACTTCATCCATCCGAGCATGTGGTCGAAGGATCGGTTTTCTTGGACCAAAACGACGACAGTTTTGATAGGGGAGGGTGCGCTGGTGGACGCGGAAGCCATTGAATTTAGTTTGTGGGACTACCTTAGGTTTTTCTGTAGTTAAATTTCTGGAGCTCCGGGTCACATAACGAAGGTGGCCCGATCTAACTCCTTTTATAAGGAGAGACTGATGAGGAAGGGAGGCAATAAGAAAGGAATTCAAACGAAACGAGGAAGTTTTGGTGGGGGAAGAAACTTGGAGTAAGAGACACATAACACATTTCGTCTGGGATATCCATGACAATCCTTCTCATAGCGCGTGGCAGTTATGTGAGAGTACGTCGGACTTTGCCTCGAACCCCTCCCCGCGGGCCCCCCCCCCGGGGTTTTTATTTTTTAATTATTTTTTATGAGCCTTTTTTTTCCTTGACAACATTTTGATTGCATTTCAGGCTTGTTTGGTTGGAGAGAACAAATTTCTTCCTTCTCACTTTTTTTTTTAAAATAATTAACTTTAAAATAATCTAACTTTATATCTTATTAATAATTTTTTTATTATTATTTAAATAATAATAATAATAAAAAGGCCGCAGACTCACCGGGGGGGCATTTTATACTTTTTCAAAGCAGAGTTATTATCCTAGGACACAAGGAATCTTGTATGGTATGGCCACGCGCGGCGGTCATGCAAATGGGAGAATGTTTAGGAAAAGGGTTGCAATCAAAACTAGTAGTTAGACGGACGGCTTTCCAATGGATGTAAAACTACACATAATAATTGATAACGATCTTAAATAGGCTTTTACTTATAAGAAACATATTGTAATGAACGCTCCTCCACGGTATCAGTCTTTGCACAAACTGCCTAAGGTTACAGTTATGCTAAGGAATAAAGCATATGCTATATATATATATGCAATATGTGTGTGAAATGAAATGAAATAGACACAAGAGGGCGCCTTACATGCTGGTCAAACAAGAAATGGACTTGACGTGGTGTATCATCATTTTTTTTTTTACAAATTTCTTAATCTTTATCATAAAGACATTAATCTCTAACTGTTGGCGTTTTCAATATTGAGCGTCAAATTAAGGGCGCAGGAAATTACGGATAAGGGAAAGTAGCTCCAAATTGGATCATGAGTAAGGCCTTGATGACGTGTAATCCGTTGTTGATGAATGATGATGATACAAAAGGACAAGGATGTCGCTCAACTTCTCTCTTTTTGCTGGGTTCTCTGTATGCGTTAACAGACATATAACTGAAGAGTAATGTTACGCACAGCGGCAGAATCAGCATTGTGAATATGGGCCAAATTGAAAAATAAAAAAAAAATAAAAAAAATAAAAAAAAAAATAAAAATTGGGTGGTAAAATTTAAATGTATTTTTTTAAAAAAAAATAAAAAATTTTCTCATCTTAAAATGGCAGTTCTACTATCTTTAGTATCTTTTATTATTATTATTATTATTATTATTATTCACACTACCTTCAGTTTCTTGGACATAATTTGTCATAACCCAATTACTCAAAATAAAAAAAGAAAAAGAAAAAATAAATAAATAAAAAGAAGAAGCAGCAGCAAAATTACTCGCTAAACTCGTCCTTTATCACCCCACCCCTGTTCCCCAAGCTCACGTGCAAACCTCTGCCAATGCTCTCATTAGAAAAGTTGAAGAATAATTAGTTGAAGCTTTCCAATAGATGTAAAACTACACATGATAATTGATAACAATCTTAAATAGGCTTTTACTTATAAGAAACATATTGTAATGAATGCCTTACAGCCTTAGTGTCCTTCACGGCTTCGGTCTTTGCACAAAATGTCTAAGGGTACGTGTAACATCTCGATTGTATATTAAGGAGAGATGAATAGTTTATAGACTGAGTGATTTATAAAAATACTCATAGGTATTAAGTCTCACATTACCTAGTTAGTAAGTGAAACTGGACTCTATAATAGATTCCAATGAAACTTTAAATTGACTAGTTATTTTGAAGTGATAGCGCAAATTTGACTAGCGTTTTTTTCTTGATCGTTATAAATAGTATCAAAGCCACCTAGTAACGTCAGGTTATGCCATTCGAACACCGCATGACGTGGCTCTGACGAGGACGTCAGGAGTTTAAGAGGGAGAGTTTATAATACCCTGATCCCATATTGAGAAGAGATGAATAGCTCACATAGAGTGGGTTGTTTATAAAGATACTCATGGGTGCTAAGTCCCACATTGCCTGGTTAGTAAGTGAAACTGAGATTTATAATGGATTCTAGGAAAGCTTCAAATTAACTAGTCCTTTTGAAGTTATAGCACAGATCTTATTAGCGTTTTTTTCTGGGCTGTTACAATACGAGTGTCATAATCAATCTTTAAGATTTTAGATCTCGTTTGGTTTGTGGAATAAATTATTGGAATGGAATGACTATTTCATTGGAATATCTATTCCTTTTATTTGGTAGGGACCTATTCATTAGAATATATTCCCTTACGAAGAAGAATAGCTATTCTTGATATAATAGATAACATTTAAAAAATAAAAAAACACACATTTTTTTCTTTAATTTTTCCAAACTAAACTTTAAAAAAAAAATTAATTAATTAAAAATTAAAAAATTAAAAAAAAAACCAAAAAAAAAAAAAAGAATTTAGATCAGATCTGTCACCCACAGATCTAAGGTCCAATATATATATATATATTTAGATTTGATTTTTTTTTTCCTGAAAAATAAGAAATTATGAGAGTTTTTTAGTAATTTTGGATCAATTCCAATTGTGGTATATGTATTGTTACCAAATTAAGGAATTTGAATAATTATTTCATTCCTCTCTTCCTCATTCCCAATAATAACTATTCATTTTTCTAACGGAATACCTATTTCACGAACCAAACGAGACCTTAATAAACAAGTTATGCTAAGGAATAAAGCATATTAGTGGTGTAAATTCAGCCGGTTATCTAATAACCGGGTACTAACCGGTAATCAGTAACCCGGTTGAAAATAATCGGTAACCGATTTTAGCAATTATATATACCTGGCTATAACCAATATATATATATATATATTAAAATTTAAAAAATTAAAATGATAAAATTACTAAAATAATAAAAACTCATTTGATAATTAAGGATGGTTTTTGAACCTGGATTAATAAGCAGTACGAGTACAGGTTCCGTCTAATTCTGGGGGCTGGCCGGTTTTCCAATATCACACTAGTCAATGGTCATGGCCATGTTTTTCTACACAAATTGATTTTATTATAGATGGTGGGTGCAACTGTAACGTGACAAAAAAAAATATGATGTGTAAGGCATCTAATTGGTAGACTTTTAAAGCAAAGTGCAGTTGCTAGTTTGGATCTTTGACTCAATCGCTCCATATAAGATAAGGATTAAAATTTCTTACAAATTAATGCTTTTCTCATAATTAGAACAAATTTATGTCCACATATAAGATAACGTGTCATGTAAACCATATCTCTTATGATTTTGTACACCGATAATGATATCTTACGTTGTATATGGGAAATTAGTAGTGGTACGAGATCAGCCCAGCCCCAGCCCTTGTCGGTGTATATTGTTCAAAACGTGAAAAATTAAGATAAAAAATTAGGTTTTTTCTTTTTTCTTTTTTTTAATAAAAAGTTAAATACGTTTAAATAAAGCCCAAAAAAAAAAGTCTAATACTCAAAATAGGTCCAAAAACTTAATTTTTTAACCAGATAATTGCCGATTATTACGTACCCATCATTGTTTTTTTTCCAAATTTTTATTCTTTATCATAAAGACATTAATCTCTAACTGTTCCGTAAGGATGGCGTTTTCAATATGGGTTGTGATTCTTACACAACAAAATTTACACAATTTTTACACAACACACTCACACGAGGTGGGACCCATGTAGTAGGTCTCACTCACATGGGTCTCACCTCATATGAGTGTGTTGTGTAAAAATTGTGTAAATATCATTTCTCTTTTTATATTGAGAGTCAAAGGGCCCAAGAAATTACGGATAAGGAAAAGTAGCTCCAAATTAGATCAGGAGTAAGGCCTTGACGTGGAATCTATTGTTGATGATGATATCAAGGGACAAGGGTGTCGCTCAACTTCTCTCTTTTTGCTGGGTTCACTTCTCTATATGCGTTAACAGACATATAACTGGATGTTTTTCTGTCTATAATTAGCAAGTGTTAAATATATTGGAGAAATATATAAAAGAAAGAGCACAAGTATATAATAGACTACATTGTATTGAAGTAGTAATGTAGTATATGTAACAATATTACATAGGTCTCTATTTATAGAGAGATAATGAGTAATGAGTAAGAAATCTTAGACTACATAAGGTAGGGAATAAACCCTAATAGGAAAGACATAATACGGTGAATATAAAATATTCTAACATCTTCCCTTAAGCTCAAAGTGTAAGCTTGTGTTTGAGAAAAAGAAAGGGAAAAGAATTTGGGCTGGAGCCTGGTTGAACCAGGTTGACAAGGTTTGGCCCCATGTATAGGCTAATTGGCCTGCTCGACTGAGCTGAGTTGAAGGATTGGGCCTTGTGTAACCTATTTTGACCGACTTTAATAGTTGAGCCAAGGAATCGAGTCTAACCTGGCGAGCTAGCCTATACGGCTGAGCTTGTTGGATCGGTTCGATAATATGCCAGGTTGTCTTGTCCGGCTGAGTTGGCTAAAACTTGGGTTGGCTAGCCTGGTCGGCCGAACCGGTGCATCTGTGCATTTTGAGCCTTTTTCAGCCATTCACGCACTCTCATTCGCTACTCCTAGGTTCTGCTACTCTAGCCATGTGCCTCCCTATAGCTCCACGAGCTTCCACGCCCATCCAGAAGCTTCTGTACGACTTCCTCACGAGCGGCACATGCCTTCCATGTCTCACACGCTCCACACGCATTCACGGATCTCGACCGCCTGATCTGTCAAACCCGGTCAAACTCCAGTTTAGTCCAAACCTGCCCGTTTTTTACCCGGATCAACCTGGTTCACTATGTTTCAAGCCCAATTCAAACCAGTTCAACTTGGTTCCAAAAGCTTCTCAACTGGTTTAGCTTGGTTCCATTAGGTTTTCAACTAGTTCAATCTTGTTCAGCAGTTCAGGCATTTCAGCCTCTTTCATGCCTTTTCTCATCTGGTTCAGGCCTTATCAACTCTGTTTAGGGCCTTTTTACCTCGGTTCACCCTGGTTCAGTGGTTTCAATGTCTTTTCAGTCTAGTTCATGCATCTTCTCAGCCGATTCAATCATTTTTCGTCTAGTTCAGGCCTTTTTCAATCCGGTTCCATTAAGTTAATGCCCCTTTCAGTCCAATTTCATCCGGTTCAAGCCTTTTCAATCAGATTCCATCCGGTTCAGGCTCTTTCAGTCCAATTCAGACCCTTTTTAGTCTGGTTTCATCCAGTTTAGTGGGTTTTAGGCCACATTAGCCCACGTTCAATTCTGTTTAGCTGACCAGGCCAACCAACCCAAGTTTAAGCCAGCTCAGCCAGACAAGCCAGCCTGACACAACCAAAGTTTTAGCCCGTCAACTATGTCCGTTGGGTTAAACTCGATTCCTTGGCCCAGCTGTCGAAGTCGGTTAAAATAGGCCAAACAAAACCCAATCCTTCAACGCATCTCAAAATGCACAGATCCACCAATCTAAGGCTAAGACATCTCTTTTGTTGGTTTTTTGGCCGAAAGGAGTCGCGGGGGCGGCACATGAGGATCGTGGTCATACTTCCTGTGGCACATGGAGGCACGTGCGGTGGCCGATGGTGGCAGATCTTCCTTAGATCAAAATATTTGTACCTTGTAGACCAAATTTTGGTATTATATTTCCAGAATACAGTCCGAGAAAGGCAAGAGACTTGCAGCGCAAGCAATGGCGCATGGCGGCATGAGATCATCAGACAAGAACGCCAAGAAACATTAAAGACGTTTGTTGAGGGCCACAAGAAAGTGGCTCTGATACCATGCTAAATATATTGAAGAAATATATGAAAGAAAGGGAACAAAAGCATATAATAGAGTACATTGTATTGTAGTAGTATATGTAACAATATTACGTAGGTTTCTATTTATAGAGAGATAATGAATAGTAAACAAAAAACTCTAGACTACATAAGGTAAAGAATAAACCCTAATAAAAAAGATATAATACGGTGAATATAAAATATTATAACAAGAGATAAGCCGTTTTATTTAAGCTGGTTCACTGGTTTCTTTTTTAGTTCATTAATGTTTTTCTGTATGTAAATAGTATGAGGTAACGATTTGAGGCCTCCTAAATAAGAGAAACTTAAAAATTACCCCATTGAGTTTTAACGCAAGTTAAAATTACAACTTCAGATTCATAAAGAGCAAGATGAGTTGTCACTATTTGACTTTTTATCATCCCATTTGACAATCAAGATGTTCGTCAAGGATTCTCTCAATTTCAAATAAAATAAATAACATTTATTTTATGGTCAGAATTTAAAATTATAAAACAACTTTAAATTCTAACCACAAAATTAATACTCTCAACTTCATTTAAAATTGAGAGGATCAATCCTATTCCCAAGACGTTTGACTTGTCTATAGCTTTTCGGTTACGACTAGTAGTGTGGAGGACCAAGATCCCTTCAAATTTCCTTTGACATTTGAGATCTCAAATTGTTAAATCCTAGCCCTCCTTTACATCGAAAGCTTCAGAATGTGACAGGTGTCCAGATAAAATAAATGCTAAAATAATCCAAAATAAACTCATAAAAATAGAGACAAAAATGCCCTTCACCATCTCCGGTTGAACACCAACCAGAGACAACTGAACCCAACGCAGCCCCGGTGGAAGCCGCGCCACCATGTGGTCGACCCGACCTAGAGCTTCACAATCATTGTCGACATCGCAACAGGGGTCATGGGAGAGGACGATGCTCGGGGGCGTACAATGCTCGGGGCTCGCAATCCATCGTCGTTGGCCGAGTCCTACCTACTGAAGTTCCTGTCGGCGAGATCAGGCCGGAGGATCCAACCGGGACGAATCAAGATCCCGTTAGATCTCACTGACTGGGACTTGGGGGCGTACGTCGCATGAGGGAGGCCCGAGGTCGGGGTTGGCGACGTGATGGTCTGCGACAACGATGTGGTGGTATGCGCGGGAGTGCGTGGGTTCCAGCAGATTTGTGCCGGGCGTGCGTGGGTTTTCCTGTGTGTTGTGTTGGGTTTTGTTCTACATTTAAGAGGAAATGGCATTTTCGTCTCTATGTTTATGAGTTTGTTTAGGATTAATTTAGCATTTATTTCATGTGGACAGCTGGTATGTTATAAACTGTTAGATGTAAAGGATGGCTAAGATTTAAGAATTTGAGAATCTCAAATGTCAACAGAAATTTGAGGGGATCCTAATCCTAGTGTGGAATCATAAATTTTTTCATGGGGTGTAATTAATAAATAATACTATTATTTTTTAGTAGTAAATCATTTTAAATTGTGCACAAGTTAAGAAAAAACATATGAACTTATTTAGATGTCACAATTTTTTTTTTTTTAACAAAATATTGAACACGTAACTTATTCTTTGTTTTTCCAAAAAAGCTGAACAAGTAATCAGAAAAATAAAAGTAAAAATAACAAAACTATTGTGTCAATAATCAACATAATGCGCTTAAAAAACAAAAAAACCAACATCATGAATGAGACTTGGGATTTGCTTTCACCGAATCATGTGCCTACCCAAAAAATAAAAAACCTAAGCAGCTTAGTAATTTAGCAAATTTTGCTTTATTTGTCAATGTGTGCATGACTTATGTGGGGACTAACCGCCACATGCTTTATTCAAAAAAAACTAACCGCCACATGCTAACGGTTAAACTAATAAATTCTATTTATACTTCAGCCAAAATAACACAACATAATGAGATTAGCTAAGATAATAAGATGAAAATAAATAAATAAACAAAAATCGGAAGAGGAAGAAGATTATTAGAAGTAGTAGAAGAGGAAAAGGATTTACCGAATGCCGAGTGATCTCCTCTGGGCCGGCTTTAGTTAGAGTCCTCTATAATCGATCTGTATATTTTGAGCTTTGCATTATCTGCTTGTAGAGAAAAGAAAGGAAGGAAAGAAAGTAGGGGCACAATGAGAGAAAACTGAAAAGAAATGGAAGCGGAACCGTTAAAGTGGGAAGAAAGTTCTGAAAAATATATATTAACGTGTAGGTGAAAAAAAGTGTAAAAACGTGTAATGTTGTTATGCTTAAGGCTATCTCAGTTTATCTAAAGAAAACAGGAGGGTTCAGACTAAGGCAAGTGTCATCTTGGTAACTCATCAAGGGTACACGTGGGGTAGACCAACTAACTTGCTGAGAGTTTAGGACAGCTGTGTTTCCACTTATGTTTAAATTATGTAAATTCCCTAAACGGTGTCGTCTGCATTACCAGCTTCTACTAAGAAGAAGGAACGTGGGTAGAAGGCCTAAATGTTAGGAGATCAACTGGTCTAGTGCGAGCAGATCATGTAGATTGTGTAAGCAAATGTAGAAGCAGTTGGACTCTAGCAATTATCTAGTATCGTGTTTAGCAGTTATCTAGAATTGTGTGTTTATGGTTGTATTTCAATTATTCAATTCCTGTATTTAAACCAAGCTTTATCAATGAAACGGGTATGAAAGATTCAGAAGCAAAACAGGAGGAAATTGACCCCTTGAAGTGTCAACAATTGCCATTTTTACTATTAAACACCAAACTTACCTAGCAGGCTCATAACAAGTAGTATCAGAGCCGCGTTCTTGCGACCATGGCCGAAGGAACCCGATATGCACAGTTAAGTGAGACAGTAGCAGCCAACAAGGAGACTCTCAATCAACACACGGAGATGCTCAAGACCTTGATGGAACAAGTAAGTCTTCTGACCACTACTCAAAGTCAGAATCAAAATCAGAATGGTAGGGAGAGTAGCAGTAATCCGAATGGGGAAAACCAATGAGAGAATAGTGGGAATATTGAAGTAGGGAGGGATGATCAGAATGATAGGATATGAGGTATACAAACCCGCACAGTCAAATTAGACTTCCCTAGGTTTGATGGAATCGAACCTGTCACATGGATCCTTAAAGCCCAACAGTTTTTTACATATAGCCAAACCCCAGAAAATCAGAAGGTGCCTATTGCTGCCTTCCACATGGAAGGGAGAGCCCTTACTTGGTATCACTGGTTAATGGATGCAAGCCACACTGGAGGATGGGAGGAATTTGTGTTTGCCCTTAAGACCGGATTTGCCCCCTCAGCCTTTGATGACCCTGTAGGAGCCTTTACCAAGCTTAAGCAGACTTCAACAGTAGAGGATTATCAAGTCCAGTTTGAAATCCTTTCCAATAGAATTCAAGGAATGAGTGAAGAGTTTAAGGTGAGTACGTTCCTGAGTGGTTTGAAGGAAGAAGTGAGGATCGTGGTAACTATGTTGAAACCCACTACCTTATCCTCTGCCTTCGGGCTGGCTAAGTTACAAGAAGAGGAGGTTAGGTTGAGAGGTAGAGGCCATAAGTACCAATCTTGGGTGACAAACTCTCAGGGATACACTAAATTGTCAGCAGCACCTACCCCACCTCGCCTTACCGCTCATACACCACCAGAAACCAGAAACACCAACCCTCCATACAATCCCAACTTCAATAGACGACCTAGCATTCCCATTAAAAGGTTGACTCCAGCCTAAATGCAAGAAAGAAGAGAGAAGGGGTTATGCTATAATTGTGATGAGAAGTTCCAGCCAGGCCATAGGTGTAATCGACCTAGGCTATTCTTGCTGGAAGGGGTAGAATTGGGTGAGCCTGAAGAGATAAGGGTAGAAGAGGTAGAACTGGAAGAAGAGTCAGAAGGGGAACCACAAGGAGCAGAATTGTTAGGCATTTCTATGCATGCATTGGCAGGAGCTCCAGCCCCCAGGACTATTCGGCTGATGGGAAGAATATTAGGGCAACATGTGGTAATTCTCATAGACACATGCAGCACTCATAGCTTCGTAGATTAGAATTTGGCCAAGAGACTCCAACTACCAACACAAGGGAGGAGCCAACTCACGGTGATGGTGGCCAATGGAGACTTCATTCCCTGCCCAGGGTGCTGTATAACAATAACATTCAGCCTCCAAGGGTATGATTTCAAAACTAATTTACATCTCTTGGTTTTAGGAGGGTGTGACATGGTACTAGGAGTAGATTGGTTAAGTTCTCTAGGCCCTATCCTATGGGACTTTGTAGAGGTTACCATGAAGTTTTCACACCAAGGCCGGGAGATTACTCTGCAAGGTCTCATCAAAATTGCAAATAATCTGGTAAAGGGTGAGGGACTTCTAAGGAAAGCAGGGGCAAAATGTAAGGGAATTTGGTTACAACTCATAGAGTCATAGGGGCTGAGGCACCAAAACCCAAGAGGCTGCAGCACCCAGCACTGGCTGAACTACTGGAGGGGTTCACAGGGGTTTTTCAGGAACCAACTGAATTGCCACCAAGCAGGAATTTTGACCACAACATCCAGTTGACTGAAGGAGCTCAGCCCACTTGCGTCAGGCCTTACCGGTACCCTTACTACCAGAAAGAAGAGATAGAAAAGCTGGTGAGGGAGATGCTGTCCACTGGAATTATAAGGCCCAGCCAGAGCCTTTATTCATCTCCAGTTTTGCTAGTGAGGAAGGCTAATGGTAGCTAGAGGATGTGTGTGGATTACCGTGCCCTCAACAAAAATACTATCAAAGATAAGTACCCTATACCAAATATTGATGAACTCTTAGATGAATTACATGGATCGGTAATTTTTTCTAAGCTTGATCTTAGGTCCGGCTATCATCAAATTAGGATGAAGTCGGAAGACATTCCAGACTGCCTTTAGGACCCATGAAGGGCACTATGAATTCCTAGTTATGCCATTTGGGCTAACTAATGCACCCTCAACCTTTCAAAGCCTCATGAATGATGTCTTTAGACCTCACTTAAGGAAATGTGTTTTAGTATTTTTTGATAACATCTTGATCTATAGTAAGAACATCATAGACCACTTAAACCATTTGAAGGCTGTTCTAGAATTATTCCATAACCATCAATTATATGCTAAGTTATCTAAGTGTCAATTTGGGTGCCAAGAGGTTGAATATTTAGGCCATTTAATTTTAGAGGAAAGAGTAAAGGCTGATCCATAAAAAATTGAAACCATGCTTAATTGGCCCATTCCTCGAACCATCAAGGCCTTAAGAGGATTCCTAGGGTTAACGGGATACTATAAGAAGTTTGTGAAGGGGTATGGGGGAATAGTAGTTCCACTTACTAGGTCGTTGAGAAAAGACTCTTTTAGATGGGATGACAGAGCTGAAGAAGCTTTTAACCTACTCAAAACAACCATGTCCACCCCTCCTGTCCTTGGCCTACCCGATTTCACTAAACCCTTTATCATTGAGTGTGATGCCTTGGGAGAAGGTATAGGTGCAGTTTTGATGCAGACTGGACAACCATTGGCTTACCTCAGCTAAGGACTCAAGGGCAAGAGCTTGAACTTATCTACGTATGAGAAGGAACTACTAGCCCTAGTCATTGCCATCAGGAAGTGGAGGCACTATTTGTTGGGGCATTGCTTCAAGGTGAGGACTGACCAACAGGCACTCAAATACCTACTGGAGCAGAGAATTGGTACTCCGGCCCAGCAGAAATGGGTGTCCAAACTCTTGGGTTTTGATTTTACTGTGGAGTACAAGAAGGGGAGAGAGAACCGGGCTGCAGATGCTCTGTCTCGAATGGAGTGGCCAAACACTGACTCAGAAGCTCAACAAGGCTCAGAAGTTCTAATTACCGATGAGCAACCAACCTGCAAGGCAACAGACGATATGAGCAACCAAGCCATCAGCACCTTACAACCTTCCTAGACCACAGAACTTACCAATAGCTATGCAGCAGATCAGCAGCTCCAGCAACTCATTCAGTAGTTCCAACAAGGGGAGTTGGATCAGACGAAGTACCAGTACCACGATCTCCTTTTTTACAAAGGGAGGATTCATTTGGGTAACTTGGAAGAATTCCAACAACAAGTCCTACAACAGTTCCACAACAGCCCATTAGCTGGCCACATGGGGACACAAAAAACATATTCAAGACTAAAGAAGGAATTTTACTGGCCTAGGATGCGACAAGGAGTCCGGAGATTCATCAAGGAATGTGACATCTGCCAGCGCAACAAATCCGAGAACCTCCACCCTGCAAGATTGTTACAGCCATTACCTATATCAGAACGAAACTAGACTGAGGTGAGCATAGATTTTGTAAAAGGCTTACCTATCTCACAGGGGAAGAATGTCATCTTGGTGGTAGTCAACCGGTTGAGCAAATATGCTCACTTCATCCCTGTCAGTCACCCCTACACCGTTAATCTGGTTGCTAAAGTATTTGTGGACCACGTCTTCAAATTGCATGGGTTGCCCAAATCTATAGTCAGTGATCGTGACCCGATTTTCACTAGCCAATTTTGGAAGGAGCTGTTCCGTGTAACTGACACTGAGCTGCTGATGAGCTCAGACTACCACCCACAGACCGATGGTCAGACGGAAAGCATGAATAAAGGGCTGGAAGGATACCTGCGAAGCTTCACCGGTGACCGTCCCAAAGACTGGATGCGATGGATTTCATTGGCAGAATGGGCTTACAACACTTCTGTGCACACCTCAACCAAGGTGAGCCCGTTTGAAGCCGTGTACGGCTATCCATCTCCTAGGTTAATGCCATTTGAAGTAGGATCAACTCGGGTGCAAGCAGTGGAAGACGAATTGAGGAGCAGAGAGTTCATCTTAGCACTTATCTGGGAGAACCTTCAAGACGCGCAGGAAAGGATGAAGCACTTTGCAGATCGCAACCGCACCTTCCGGAAGTTCGAAGTAGGCGACTGGGTCTATCTCTGGCTACGCCCGTACCGTCAGATGACAGTAGCTATCCGTAGAAATCTCAAGCTCTCCCCAAGATACTACAGACCCTTCCAGGTAACTCGGAGGATTGGGGCAGTAGCATACAAACTCGACCTCCCCCCAACTTCACTGATTTATCCTATTTTCCATGTCTCTAACCTCAAGAAGAAGTTGGGTAACCGAATTGCTCCCCTGCCGCACTTGCCGCAACTTACAGCAGATGGAACTCTAGCTTCGGAACCAGAAATTGCGTTAGCCAGACGCCTGAAGAAAAAGGGGGACAAAGTTGGGGCTGAGATACTCATCTTGTGGACGGGAACGACAGCACAAGACGCGACTTGGGAGGACCTGGACGAGCTTCGAACATCCTTCCCTAACCTTGTGGGCAAGGTCTTCTGAACACAGGAGTCATGTTATGCGCAAGGCTGTCTCAGTTTATCTAAAGAAAACAGGAGGGTTCAGCCTAAGGCAAGTGTCATCTTGGTAACTCATCAAGGGTACACGTGGGGCAAACCAACTAACTTGCTGAGAGTTTAGGACAGCTGGATTTCCACTTATGTTTAAATTATGTAAATTCCCTAAACGGTGTCGTCTGCATTACCAGCTTCTACTAAGAAGAAGGAACGTGGGTAGAAGGCCTGGATGTTAGGAGATCAACTGGTCTAGTGCGAGCAGATCATGTAAATCGTGTAAGCAACTATAGAAGCAGTTGGACTCTAGCAGTTATCTAGTATCGTGTTTAGCAGTTATCTAGAATTGTGTGTTTATGGTTGTATTTCAATTATTCAATTCCTGTATTTAAACCAAGCTTTATCAATGAAACAGGTATGAAAGATTCAGAAGCTAAACAGGAGGAAATTGACCCCTTGAAGTGTCAACAATTGCCATTTTTACTATTAAACACCAAACTTACCTAGCAGGCTCATAACAAATGTTTTGAGAGGTCATTCTATATAGTTCTTTTTAGGGTCGGATCTTATGAATTTGTTTTGAAATTTTTGGTGGCTAGCACTTGAGCTTTAGGGTTTCGGCTTACAAAATTTATAAACCTTTTTTATTTCAAGAATTAAGTTGTACATGAGAGGCTTTTTCTGCATAGTTTTTAATTTTTTTTTTCTTCTTTTAGTTTTTGGGAGTGGGTTTGTGCTTGGGTTTGGGTTTAAAAAATAGAGGAAATTGTACTATTGGTCCATTTGATTGACCTAAATTACAAATCGCTCATCAAAATTAATTCAGAAATCCATGTAGTTGACTTAATTTACAAATTACTCCCTGAAGTCAAATTCCATTAAAAATTTTGACAGATTCTGTTAGGCGCCGCATCAAGGCCAATAAGATGGCGACACGTATTGATCAAAATAAAAATATATAATACTTCAAAAATTAAAAATAGAAAATGAGTAGCCCCTTAGGGGCCGGTTCGAGCTACCCCCAAAGGCATTTCTAGGAGGCCATTCCCAGCTCCTAAGAGTGATTTGTAATTTAGGTCAACCACATAGATCAATGGTCCAATTTTTCCTAAAAAAAAAAATGTGTAAATTTATATATATATATATGTGTGTATTGGAATTTTTAGGGGGAGGATGAAAACTTGGGTTTGGGCCTAAAAAATCCATGTAAATTTCTTTTTTGGGCTTGGGCAGGGCCATGGCCCCCTTCACCAAGACACTGAAAGTACTTGACCATAGGTGACTGTTGTAAATATATTTCTTGTTCCTCCTGTTACTCTTTCCGGTCGTGTTTGCCCTTGTTAGAAGGTCAAACACCTATTTACACACTTCCTTAATTTGGAGAGGTTTCCTCTATTGCTCCTAAGAAAATTAAATTCTTGAACTTCTTAATAAACAACCTCAGACGAGTCTTCATCTTCAAACTCTTAGAAACTTCCTTCACGGACTTTTAATTTAAGACAATAATCTTTCTCTTCTCTTCTTCGTTGTTTGTCTCATATTCATCTCCAAAGCCTGTAAGGATTCAACCAATTCCTCAATCTTGACGGAGTCAGAAGTCAATACCCTTATTTTCTTCAATATCTTCCTGAAAATTTCAAATTCAAGATTTTGAAATTGCGTGCATGCCACTCTTTCGTGGAATGACTGGCCAAAAAAATATTGAGCTGCCTACTCGAACGCATGAGTATCACATGAACTCTTTCAAGCTATTCAATTTTGATCAGAAAATTGCAAGAGATCCGTATCCTTTTATCATCCTAGGCTTGTAAAGACAGAGCCAAAAGCTCTTATGGGCAGAGGCCAGAGGCCAAAAAAAATTTGTTAATAGAACCAATAGGCTAATTTTTATTTTATTTTTTTTACCTTACAATTTTTTTTTTTTTTACTAATTATTATTTTTTAAAAAAATTGAGGGGACGATACTCCTACCGTCCCTCCTTAGTTCCATCCCTGTAGGCTTGGGTGGTTATCAGAGGCAACCACCTGAACAAGAATGGGAAATCTTCGAAAATTGTTTGGCAGAATGTCAACCTCAACTCAGTACTTGAACCGAAGTAGGTAGGTTGCTGGGAGTCCCATTTTTGTAAAAAAAGAAAAAAGAAAATAGGTGGCGTAAAATTAAACTAATCTAATCTGCATACCATGAAGTAAAACAGTACAATGTTTGATGAAAATAGAATTTTGTCCGCTCACAAGCACAGGCATATATAATCAATCCCTTGATATTTCAGTAATTTATATTTATCCCTCAAGTGTCGAAACCTGGCAGAGCCGTTAGTTTTTGGACATAAAACTTGATTGAGGTACTAATTTGATATTTTTTCAAAATTAAGATACCATCTGTGATGCGAATTGAAACTCAGGTACCAAAAAATAAAGTTTTCAAAACTCAGGTACTAAAAACTTATTTAACCATTTTTTTATTACATTTTTATATCTTTTCAAATGATCACCAGAAAAAAAAAAAAAAAAAAAAAAAAAAAAAAAAAAAAAAAAAAAAAAAACACTAAAAAAAGCTCTGACATTCCTCCTCCATAACACATGCATTTTAGTAGAGGTTTCATCGACCAAAGTGCAAGTTTATGTTGTTTGTCAAATTATATCAAGGATCTTCTTTTGGTATACATCGATCTCTAATATTGTACAGAAAAAAAGAAAGCTGTGGTCAGGCATTAGACATCTGAATTGTTTCCTTTTCCATCATACCTCGTGAACATGAATCCCCCCGTGGAAATCGACCTCGATCGTCATTGCCGGAGAATTACTACTCTTAACTCCGCCTCTGTTATTTCCACTGCAACCATTTTCTTGAAATGTTCCAATATCCAAGATCTCCATTCGACATTCACCATCATGGCCTTGATCACAAACAGAATGATTCATAGAAGGACTCCTCCTAAATGGCTCAACCGATCCTTCTTGTCTGATTTCAACAACGTTGTCTCTTGTTTCAGAAGCTTTTGGAACAACATGATCATGGCTTTCAATGCTGCTCACAACAGCCTCTTCTTCTGATTCTCGTACCTCTAGAACAGCATCGTTCCCTTGCTGGTGTTGGAGAGCAGATGTTTGAGGAGTACTACTACTAATTTCTTGGACAGGAGGAGATATTGGAGGAGGCAGAGAAATATTGGAGCGGCAAAGAGGGCAGCTTGATTGAGATTTCAGCCAGGTATCGATGCAAGGGAGATGAAAAGCATGGTTGCATTTCGGCAAAAGCCTAAGGCTCTCGTTTTCTTGAAATTCACTCAGGCAAACAGAGCAGTCGGTGCCTTCAACCAACCCCTCGCCTTTCTTGTACTTGCAGACTTTGATGGACTTGATAAGGGCTTCATCCAATCCTCTTGAAGAAGCTTGCGACGATTCGTTATCTACAAGACCGCGGTTTCCGCTGAGTTCCATGGCTGCGTCGCTGTCGCTTCTCCGGCGGCAGTATTTTGAGATGACGGTGTAATAGCATACCAAGACGAAGGCGCTTGCCAGGATGCCTATGACTGCTACTATGAGAGGGGAGAATTGGAGGCCTGGATGATCGCCGGCATCTTCGAGACCGAAAGGGGGGGGAGGAGGGAAAATTATGTAGCACCATTGCGGGCAGTATACGCTGCAAATTCCTTGAGAACAGTCTTTGTAAGTCTCGTATGGCGACCAGGGATTGCTCATAGAACCCATGGCCAGAGTAAAGCTAGCTAGCCCTCGAGAACCAGTTGATCTTGCAACAACTTTATCTCAGAGTGTGTTCACTTTCCTTCAAAATCAAGAGAGAGAGAGAGAGAGAGAGAGAGAGAGAGAGAGAGAGAGAGAGAGCGAGGGGTACGTGTGAGAATGTGGGGAGGTAGGCAAGTTGTCATGGAAAAAAGAAAGATCAAATGGAGGAGGGGCTTAATTGTGAAGGTAAGCAAAGTAGAGGATGTGGGAAATTGATGTATCTTCTTATCTTCTACTTTTTTTCTCTCTCCCTCTCTCTCATTGATATCTTTAGGCTTTAGCAATTTTTATGTCACAATCGTTAACAATTTGAACAAAAAAAAAAAAAAAAAAAAAAAAGAAATATTAGAAAAACCTTCCCGAGCTCACTTGTCCATTAGGTGGGTGGATTGTACAAAACGACACTTGTTCGAACAAGTAAATTTCATAACAATTTCGCCAGCAAAATTGCTAAATATCGTTACTCTTGCCCCTCGCCCCCGCCCCCGCCCCCTCCCCACAAACACACACACACACACACACACACACACATATATATATATCTTTTTCTTTTTCTTTTTCTTATTTTTCTGTCTCGATTACTAACAATTTGAATAACAATTATGAAAAAACCATATACAGCTCACTTGTCCCGTCAAATGGATGAACTACTGGAGACTTGTTCGAACAGGCAAACTCTATAAAAAATTTCACATTTATGATTTAAATTACTAACAATCTCGATAGTAAAATTGTTGAATATTTCTTTTATTTAAAAATAAAAAAGTAAAATTATGGTCTTTGCTTTAGCTTTCTTTCTTTACGGGAGACGATGGCTTGTTGACGAAGTAGACGACTTGGTGGTTGTTTTTGTTTTGTTTCATTTTATTTTATTTTCATCGAAGTGTCCAAGTACCGTCCAACTGTATGGTTGGTTAAGCCTTAAGCGTAGGTAAGAATGTACCCTTTGCGTTTCCTGTGGAAGCTACAAAGTGCCACACCTCATACCAGCTGTACCAATGAAAATTTGCCACGTTCGAGGACGTGACACGATCGACCATGTGACTTCTTTGACATGGCAAAGAATTATTGGTTAGCTATAAGTATAAGGGTGTGGAGGCTTCCCAACCGGCCACCAGAATCCCTGACTTTTCTATCATAAGAAACCGGGAGTATACTATACATGTAAAAGTAGCTCAAAATAAATGAGTCCATGCTTACATGTGCTGTAAGCTGGATCAACATAAATTAAAATGTATTTATTTTATGATGTAGATTAAATTTTTTACGTATTTAATGGTGTATATATTGTTACGTTATTTAAAATTTTAAATGACAAGACACCTTGTTTAAAAGATGAGATATTATGTATACCGTTAGATACAACAAAATAAAATTTTTATCTTGAAATAAATCATCCTAATTTCGCTTGGGCTTAAATCCTTTTCTTTAAAATCCCAAAATCCCATCTCAATGCTCCCATTAAAAGGAGAAAATAGTTTGGAAAAAACTTCACTTAACCTCTATAAACTTTCATCATTTTTGTAATCTTTTCTCAAAGTTCGAAGGCTTTCAATTTAGTGTATTAATCTTTTAATTTTTTTGCAATTTCATCCATTTGTTGAAATTTTTCATTAAATCCTAACAGAGTGGTGAGAAATTTCCAAAATATCATAATTTTTTATTTTTTATTTTTTAAAAAAATTGCAATTTAAGGATAAATTTTATAAAATCTAATGGGGTATAAGAGTCATTTTATCTTTTGACGGTCTGATTTAACCAGCAAACCCTAATGAGAAATGTAAGATTGCAAAAAAATTGAAAGAGAAATACAATAAAAGTTTTCAATGAGTTCATAAGATTCCATTTTCTTCGTCGGGTCGACGTTCATTCCTTGTCAAGGAAGTAGATAAGATTAGGGTTTTTCGTGTACGAGAAAGAGGGAGGGTGTGGATCACTTCAAGAAACATGATACAACCGACCAAATTTCTCACTGCTCTGATCCAGTGCATTTCAGACTACAGTTCAAATGGGGTAGATTTTATTGTTTTACATGCAAACAAAAAAGACAGAGACAAAGACAAAGGCTATCAAACATTTTGGCAACTTGTCACAATTAATAAGTTAAACGTCCATGTTCAAGTTACAATCATTCTTCCTCGCTTTCAAGACTAACCGACAATGGGCCCCAAAAACATCTCCCAGTGAAGAAATGAAATCCCCACCGTCTAATACAGCAAGATCGCTGTATGAAGAAATACATTGCTCAATACCTAATTAGTAGGGGTGGGCACAGGGTGGGGCGGTTTTCTGCCTTTTTTGCCCCGCCCCGCAACCATGCTGGTTGTATAATTTCAACCCGTGAACTGCTTATTTTATGAGAAAACCGTGCGGTCCGGATACGAGCAAGGCGGGAGGTGCAGATTTGCGGGGTAAAGCGGGGTTTCTTCTTCAAATCATCAAATGACAAAGAACCCAATAAGGCAATAACCCATCACAGATAAATATGTTTGCAGAGAACAAAGAAATCAGAACAACTCGCAAATCAGAACAAAAAAAATCAGATAATCCATCTGAAGGACAAGAGCAGAACCCAAAAACTAGCAAATCAGAAGTATCCTTCTTCATCTACAAAGAAATTGCAAATTCAACGCTCAAACGAACAGTGCAAAACTTTCGTCCATGAAAGGAAGACTAGAGAGAGAGAGCGAGGGAAAGCTAGTAATAGATCGCAGAAGTTGGTCTAAAATAAAAGAAATGAGTGAAAGGGAAAGAAGTTGAAAGAAGCAAACCAGTCAAACCAGAGCGGAGCCAGACAAGGAAGACGACGACCAAGGAAGAGACGCAGAGGAGGAGAATGACAAACTGTGAGAGGAAAATGAAGAGAAGAGGCTAGAAGACTGAAGAGGCGTGCGGCGCTATTAACCTTAACATGAAGAATCTAGAAAAAATAAAAACATGGTGCGGCGCTAGGGTTATTAGGATTTTTTTGAACTTTTTTTCTTGCAGGGCAGGGTGGGTCCCCAGAGTTTTTTAAAACCCCAACCCGCCCTACACGGGTTGGACAAAATCCAACCCATGCCCACATAAAAACACTTTAAAACCAGTGTATTAAAGGCGGGACAAGGTGGGGGACACAGGTCGGGGCGAGAGGGCAAAAACTAGGCTGTCTAACGAGCCAAGCCAAGTTTGTGTACGGGATTTCTTGTGCAAATTCTCTTAACATCTTTTTTAAAAAAAAAAAAAAATTGTTCGCAAAATTAGAGTTTCTTTAACTTTATTAATGATGACCCCGTCTAAAAGGCCCCCTCTTAAAAATCGAACCTAAGGGTTGAGGGGCAAAGGGAATCCAGATCCTGTGTTATAAGACTACCCATAACATGATGCAATTAATCCCTCCAAAATTTGTTAAATAAAAATTAGGGACTTCTTTAATTTTATCAATACTGCCCCCCCCCCCCAAAAAAAAAAAAAAGAAAGAAAGGAAGAAAGAAAAAGAAATAGCCCACCCTCCAAATTAATTTCTTTGCCCAGGAATCAGTGATTGACACGTTGCTTAGCAAAAATGAAGAGACAAATGCAATCCAAACTACCAAACAAGTTGACTGTAGAGAAATTTCAAGACCTACGGATATAAAGAACACAGACGGCATACCAAGTTTGTTATACAAAACCTAACAGCTATATTGTGATCCATATTTCAGCTATGAGTTCGATTAAATCTAGAAAGTAAGAGAACTCTACGACAATTCTTTTATCAAATTAATGTGATACAAAAGCATGATTTGGATTTATTTTTCTTCATTTCCATCATGAAGAATAATTCCCACGAACATTATACTTGGAACAGAGGGAAGTCTAGGCTCTTCCTTTCCTCTTTTCATCCAGTGCCTGCTACAAATAGAAAGGTCAGACACAGTAATAAAGAATCATATTAAAAAAAAAAAAACAAAAAATTAAGTTATTAAAGAACTCGAATATGCAAGAAGTATTAGTTTCTAATCAATGCATGCTAAACAAAATCACATTTATAATTTTAACAGTACACGTCTTTTATACGAAGGTTATAAAAGCAAAGGTACTCGATACAGAGTATTTTCCATGCCCTCCTAAAATTATTGTTTTTCTATAATCATAACAGTCAACAACATGGAACTAAGAATCTCATATTCACCTCTCCCCCCCCACCGAAAAAAAAAAAAAAACAAAAATTAGTTAGATGACAATTTTAAAGTATAACTGATGGTTCTATCCAACAAGGATAATAATGTCATGCCCAATAACTCGAAAGTCATTAATAACACCCATGGAAATGTATGAAGAAGTACAGCATACATATTTTTAAATAAATTTTAACACAAAGCATTACCTTGCTCTGGAACATTCTCATGGTCAATACAAGAGTGTCGCGCATTCTACAAAGAAATAAAATGGCATTACAATAGAGATCATTACAATGAGAAGCAGGACAGCTTGCTCTAATAAATATTAAGGCTATTCTCCTCAACTTGTACCACAAGCATACAAAGGGATACTAACATCTCAAAGTTAAAATCATAACAGCACCATGAGAAACACGACAGCTCGCTATAATAAATACTCATGTTTCCTCATATATAAGTGAAACTCTAACTAATTGTTTAAGCAGACTTGCTACAACAACTATTAAGATATATATTTTCCTGTTAAAGGAACCAAAAAATTCCCTATAACATGTTGCTTGTTAATCTCAATTACAACACCCTTGCTTCTATCCATTTCTGCACTCCAATTCTACTCCCTTACAGGCATTAAGTTAGAGCACATCAATAGGAGTGGATACATTTATGTTTTTACAACTCATTCCCTTTTTTTAGCTTGTTGACCCTAACAACTTCTCTGTACATTACTTTCTCCTCAATATTAGGTTCTTGATGGCATTGGAACTAATAACATGAATAAAGATGTACGAATTGTGAGCCTCAAGAATATGCTCAATAACAGAAAGAATTAATTTCAATATGGAAAAGATATAGATGACAATAGGAATTCCACAAAAATCTCAAGAGTCAAATTGATGAATTACCGAACTCTGTACACGTTAAAAGGATGAGAAGATCCATCGGCACATGTCAAAACAAATTGAGCCGAAAGTCCGGTAGGAATTTTAATCTGCAATAACAATGAAATAGGAAGTCATTGCAATGTCTTCTATTCAATAAACAAATTCTAGAACAATTTCAAAACATTTTGAAACACTAGTGGAAGTTCATGAAAGAAGTATGGTATTCAAAAATGTTACTCATCAACCTAATTACTCACAATTAAAAAGGCCTTATCACATTATTTAATAATCGAAAAATGCAGTGCAGGTTCTTACAGACTCTATCAACATCATACAACAAATAATTGTAACGATCTCGTGACTGAAAATGAAGGATTCATAACTTTGAGGCAGTTATGTCAATGATCAGAGATTTTGAACTTTGAGACACCTTTAATTAATTGATATATATATAAAAAAAGCCTAGAATATTTGTTGAGACAATCATGAAATAATGACAATCACTAGTGAGAGTTACAATACAATAAATGCAATTAAAATATAGTAAGGGAATGCACCAAAAAGTAATGAACATACTGATAGATCCTTTGAAAATTTCTCCTCAATCACTACAGCTTCTGTGCTATTGATCTTAATTTGGTAGCTTGACCGTCTCAATAATAGAGTTGTTGACTCCCAATTCTCAGAAGAATACCACTGCAAAATATGATTCAGAAAGTCTTACACGATATTTAAAGCTATATGTAGGTCACAACACAGTTCTAAAACTGTAATCTTATTGCAGCAAAGTGAGAGTGAAAATGGAGACGATTAATGCATTAAGTTTGGCATGACATATGTTCATATAGTTAGATACCATATCAAATGGGGGTGCCTTACGCTTTTAATGATATCTCGATTACTGATATATATAAAAGGAAAAAAAAAAAATACCATATCACTTCTATTTGGCTGGGGTTTGGGACCTCAGGCTAGCCAAAAAAATGCATTAAAAGGTGATAGAAAGAACGTAGATCGGGCTTTGGCACCCAAATAACTGGAGACTAACTCCCTTTGGCCATGTTTTGTTCATTGGAAAATAACTCATAGAACAAAAAAAAATTCCCCTGAATATATATGCAGTAGGATACCCATTCCCCCCCCCCCCCCCAATATTATGGTTGTATGAAAATATGATGAACATTGGAAAGACGTTTGCCCAGAGAACATTGGAACTTCCATGTCGCGAACAGGAAGATAAAATTCAAAATAAGTTCAAAGATGTCATCGCCAAGATATTTCCTACCATACGGGATTCTTTCCCCAAGATTTTAGGCGCATAGAATCAGATAGTAAAATATAGGATTCTCTAAGAATTTTGTTCCCAACACTTTGCCTGAAACAAAAGTAGCCTTAACTGAAAATATTCTTATCTTGAATAAACTTGCCAATATCTTAAGAAAGGCTCTAAGGCTGTCTTTACTTTGTTATTAAGCAGCCATCCACCTTAGACATAATCATTCATACTGTAATTTTTTAGCCCCATTTTCCATATTTTTCTTCCTGCAGTCCAAAGATCAAGAGGAAAAAGATATGTAAAATTAAAATACTCCCCAATATAAACCCTAGATGTTGATTTTGAAAAAATTACATATAACAACTGTATTTCTTATATAATCTAGCGTAATTAATCGTTAAGGCTATTACCTGTGATCTATAATAACCAATTACCTTAGCTATAAAGAAACAGATGATTTCCCTATAAATAGAGATCTTAAAGTTACATGGATTCCATAGTAAAAAGTTGTCTTGATATGACATTAACCTACTTCTTATTTCAATGACCAATAAATTAACTATTGGATTAAAATTTGAATGTCACATGATAGTGTCAAGTTAATAATTTTTCGTTTGCAAGTGTTAAGTCATTATTAAAGCAAATCCCTATTTAACAACATTTTATGTTTGGTTAAATGGGTACATTTTGATCCTCAAGTAATCAATTTGTTAGTCAATTATTTACACATCCTCAACTTGTTGTAAATTTTGGTATAATATCGCACAAGCAGAAAAAAAAATAGAAATAAAAGAAACTCTAAAAGGCGAGAGAGAGATGAGTATAATTATCTACGTACATGTGTATGTGGATGTGGATGTGGATGTATGTGTGTATGTATACACATAATTATGTGCCTATATGTGTGAATCCAGTAACTTTTGCGCCTAACAATTGCAGTATTTAATCTGACAAATAAGAACTATAACTCTACAAGCAAATTGAAAAGGAAAAGAGAATAAATCAAGCATAGAGCTTTAGAAACAAGAGTTCATGTATCTTTCTTTCTTTCTTTCTGTTTTTTTTTTTTTTTTTTTTTTTTTTTTATTATTATTATTATTATTATTATATATAGGTAATCAAAGAACTAGCATTAAAAAAGCATCAGGTGCTCCTAAGCATACATGGAGTTGATGCAATCAAATAGTAAAAGAACAAAGGAAAAAAAGGATATTGGCTACTTCGAGAGAGCCGTGATCTCTAAAACAACCAAAAATATATAGGTTTGATAATAATTCAGCATGATTCTTTATTCATTAAGGCTTACACTTAGATAGAAGACGGCTAAGTCATAAGACATAACCATTAGGTCTAGCCGTCGTTACATCGTGTAGGAAAATTAATTAGGAAAGAAACAAACTAGTGGAAATACATTCCTTATTAGCTAAAACACACAGGGAAAGAAATATGGAGAGTTGTACTCCTTATTCACGCCGGCTTGGGGCTGCTTGGTGGCTACGGTATTGCCACATCAGCCCTAGGAAATCTGACTGTATCAGGAGTATACAAAAAGGACACTAAACAGAAAGAAAACAGAAAACAAAGGAAAACACCCTAAAAAACCCAAAGACAGAAAAAACCCCACCACAGAAACCCAACGCCCGCAAAGCTTGGGCTACATTACAACCGCAAGGGCCCTCTTGCCTTTAACAAGAGTTCATATATCTTATTAAGCATAAAAGCTTAATGAATCATGAACTTGATGTGTTTTCACAAATTCTAATTGTTCATACTACCAATCAAATATGGATCATGGTCTTCCCTAACTTTAAGAAACAAGACTTTTGAATTCATGATTGATAAAGAACAAATATGTTTCTCCAAGAAACCAGAAATGGTAATATTGGCTTAATATTATTTGATTATTGAACAAGAAATTCAAAAGATTGAGGATATCAATCTTTGAATGGTCATTGGTAAAGAGCTCAAACTTCAGCAATTCATTAATAGGATGGCATTTATCCAATAAAAGCAAAGATATCCCGAAGAGATTGTAGACTTAATATGCAGATTATTTAATCTGACACGTCAACCCCCAAGAATGGAAGCACAAGTATATGCCCAATAGTAATAACAATGACAATGATAATAGTTACCATTGTTATTGGTTAATTGCTTAGCAATTCACTCATATTCAGACCTACCTTCCCACAATTTAAATCAGCCAGAATCTACTCAAAATCATATAAAACATCTAGAAACTCTTAAAACCAAAAATAAAAATAATCCTTTTGAAGAAAATTGATATTTGGTTTTACATTGAATCAAGGGCGCGCAGTCATGCTCTACTTAAACACAGAATAAAGAAGGCCATTAAGCTAAATTTGATTCCTTATATTCAAAATTTATAATACTAACTCATATCCCCTAAAGGTATCTTCACAAGAAGGATAGAATTCCTTTCTTTTACTGTTGCAAGTCCAACAAAATTTCAACCTAGGAACACAAGTTTTGATGATCGCATATAAGTGATATAGACAATGAATCCAAACCAATGACGCAAATGTTAGAAAAATCATGGACATGACATAGGTACCTACATTTGAGTTTCCTCCTAAATGACTTCAAATATATCTCCAAATCAGTAAATGTGAATTTCACCAAGCACCATTTTTCCTACAAACTAGCATTTTAGATTAAGTTAGGAGATGGCTACGTTGTACTACCCTTTAGAAAATAACAAGATGATACATAGGATAAAATTCCATCACAAAGAACTGTTAAATCTGAAGCAGACCTACCAGCATTCCAACATTAAACGTGGCTTGTCCTCTAGCAATGTATGTGTCAATCTCCATTTGCATTTCCGGGTCTAAAAAGTGGATCATCAGATAACTGTAAATAACATTAAAAAAAAAAAAATGGGGGAGGGGGCACAGGCATATAAAGAAATATGATCTAAAATCAAACCATCCATGCATGCTGTTATATACCTAATATTTATTTTGGAATGATTTTTTAAAATCATAATCTTAATCACCACCGTATTTATCATATCCTTATTTTTCTTTTGTAAATTCATATCCTTCTTGTTTACATTTAACCCAATCTGTTGAAAAGGATCCATAAAGGGATCAAGGCTTAGTTGAGTTGAGTTGAGTTTAGTCATGTTTTAAAGGCAACTAATTCATTTTAGGTGTCCAAGGAAGCCTAGCAGTATAGCCTTTCAGTTGTTTGCATATGCCTCAACTTATCTTGTATTTAAATGCATAAAAGTAATGTTATATGGGTTCAGAAAAGAATAATGTAATGTGGAACCACTCTCATGTTTTTGTCAAAAAAACTTAGCTATTGATCCTCGTTGAAACTAAGCCTTGATACTGCATGGGCATCATATATTCAATGAAAACATTTGACTCAGTAACTTGAGAAGAAGGTCGATAAGAAATTCCAATTTAGTAAAATTCACAATAATATTGGCTAAGACATAATATTTGGTGGCAAAAATTACAGATCTCACCAAATTGTAAGCGAAAACACTAAATATAAGTGCCACGTCAAACACTACCGACAGTTTTTTATGGAAAGGTCAAGGAACATATATTTGATGCACAACCATGACGCTTCAACTGTTAAGAACAGCAGTAATGCTACAAAAAGGATTGTTGAGGAAGTATAATTACATGTCTATTTTTGTTCTTGGCCAAACTAGTGAGACTGAAAAGATTTTAGATTTAAATCATTTCAATAAAAAAAAAAAATTACAAACTCCAAAATTTGAGCACATGAGAAAAAGACTATAATCTCAATCCTATTTAGAAACTTGTCTAATGCTTGAAAAATACAGTGGAGATCTATTACACACGAATATGCAAAAATTGGCCTATTGCTCTAAATCTCAAAATTCTTAAGAATCTTCAATGATATTTAAGTGTATCAAATTACCAATTCAGTGAAATTTACTTACCACATTTTATTTTGTTTTGATCATTAGCGAAAAGCCTCACTAGATCCCCCTGATAACAGTAAACTATTTAGTAGAAATAATCAGGAAGACAAAAATTGTCATGCACAACAATTATAAAACCTTACATCCGTGAATAACATACACAATTTTCATTTGTGACAAACCAGACCATAATTTACAAGGGGATTAGCAACACTGCCAAAAATAATGAAGTAAGCTACTAAGTTTTGTCACTCCCAAGGAGCAACAGGCTGGAAGTCCAATCAAAGAAGGCAGATACTAGGTTTAGAAAAATGACTACTTTCAGCAAATTTTTGGATCCTCAAAATTTAGCATTTTATATGAGTTAAAAACTGGCCATAGAGGACATGGTACTCACAGAAAAGTAGGGGATACACGAGAGATTTAATTATCACTGGTGTAAAATGATTAACACTATCCATTTTTCAATAAAAAAGAAGGGGAGCAATGGGGAAAAGACAGCTATCAGTTCATAACATCATGCAAGGACTTAAAGTAGGACCGGAGGACATAGACTATTACATGCACATATACATCAATATATACCACACATACATAAATATATATTTATGATTGCATAAAGTACAAAGAAAACCTGATGGCCTTTGTCATCCATTGGTATGCACTCAACAGCAATCAGTTTATCAACATCATCAGCTGTAACAACATATTCTGGGTTTGTGGCTCCTGAATTGGAAACACTAAATAGATAAATAAACAAATAAATAATATAAACTTCTAAAAAGAAACTGTCACACTAAAACAAATGTGATCAACAAAAAAAAAAAAAAAAACCCTCAAAAAGTCAAGCTTCATTTCAATGCTTACCTTCAATGTACTGCCTGGTGCCATCCTGAAGATGACGAACCCACTGATTCAAAAAAAAAAAAAAAAAAAATTGTTTAACCCATAAAATATGAAAACTGAATAATAGGTAGAAATTGTGATGAAAACGGTTTTTGAGGAATTTCACCTGAAAAATACATAGTGAAGTACTACGTACAGTATATCCACATCCAAGAAGCCGGCCTCCAGGTATAGCATCACCAATAATCTGAAAATTCTCTATGCCAGGGCCCTCTAAATTGAAATAATTCTTATTAGATATTATCAATGGTCATCCCGTTCTTTTAACGACAAAAACACCAATCACCTTCAGAAACAGAGTTGTTATGCATGGTAGGTGTAGGTTGAAATGAGATGGTATCAGTCATATTTCCGGCTTTGACCTTCAGATCACCTTTATCAGCTGAGGAGTGAAATAGAGAGCCTGCCATCTCCCTGTAAGAATATGACTTATGGGTAAGACGAAAACAAGTTATATGAAGAAGATTTCAAATGAATAACTATCTCAGATAAAAGTAACTTATTTGGTTACCCGGTAGAACTCATTTCATTATAACAAAATATGGATCAACTTCCTTAAGAAGTCAAGTAGGATTTAGTAACAAATTCTATACTTTAGGGGTTTTCTTATATACTTCCTATATATAGGGGTTGCGCCTCTCTACGTTTTTAATGAATTTGCATTACTAATTTATATAAAAAAAGTAGGAGTTAGTAACAAATTCAACTTTTGGAGTAACTTGAATCATATAACAGTTCATATAAGAGAACAGTTTAGCAGGTAGCTACTGAAATTTCAGAGAATCAACCAAGAAAAATATCAAAAAAAAGAGGAAAATATTTTAAATTATTCAGAATGCTCCCTATTTTAAATTATTCAGAAAACTCCCAGAATTCCACATATTTTAGGATATGACCATATCTGTGCTGTCAGTCACAAACTCAACCAATGTGATGCACTGACAAACAGGTGAAGGTGAAACATCATAACATATAAATTAAAAATCATTTAGTCATCCCCACTATAGAGATGGTAGTCAGTGTAAGTCTAGAGCAAGCTAGGGGTGAAAAATCACTTACTAGGTTATGATCTCATGGAAAGAACAAGTTCAAAATGATCAAACACGATCTTTTAGAACTTACAAGATAGCAAAGAAAGTATGTGGTATAACTGGTTAGAATGTAGCTAAAATTACTTTTACACATTGAACTGCACAGTACTGATAGGAAAAGAAAGATAAAAAAAACCAGAAACAAACTGAATAATCCCAACCTATCACTATAGGATGAGAACTCCTGAAGATTGTCATTATTGATTAACTGTGACATGTCATCATCAAGCATTGTGTTTTTCATCTCTGTATGATCATTATAGTGCATATATGTCGCCATATCTTCAGTTGGTTGCTCACCCTGCTTTGGAAGCCAAAAAAAAAAGGGAGAAGAAACAAGAAAGAATAGTAACAAAGAAGAAATCAATGATAACATGATAAGGTCAAATTAATAAAATGAAAAAAAAATGATATATGAAGTTAGTATACAAGTAGATTACATGCCAATAGTACCATGGATCTATGGTGAAGTTGACCTCTCAAATTCTCAAAACCTGGGCTGTGATTATCATGAGATCCACTTCTACCATGATTATCCACTGCAGATGTTATTTCTCTCATTCTCTCCTGTGATAAGAATAAGCATGTGACTTTAATTATCTCACAAGTATATCCCCCTGCTAAACGAGCTTATAACCCTGATAAAAGTTGAACTCATGCACTTGATGTAATAATTGTAAACAACTACTTGCTTGTAGTTGTGTGTGCAACCCAAATACATAGATGCACCAATCACATTCTATAAAAAAAAAAAAATATTCGTATTCATTTAGAGGAAACAAATTGTGTCTTCATTATTGTGTTATAGAACGACAATCACTTAAGTACGTTCGTATTGTCGAAAAAGCCAAAAAGGTCGATACTATATATACCATGACATGTTATATGTGTACTTATTTTTATTTATCCATCTTGGGTTTCTAAGATTTATAGTATTTTTCGTCTACAAATATATTCTTTAATATCATAGTTACATGACAAGTGGGTATTTTTATTGGATGGGAAGTGGTGTTTTCAATAGCAGTCTTTTTCTCATAATAGTTTTAGTTGGCTCCCCAAGTTGGACGGCCTCGATTTTAATTCCATTGATGTTGAGGCTTTCTGGTTAGAGAGACCATTCGAGCAGAGTGAGGTCCTTGATGTGGTGAAAGGCGTGAACAGTAAGAAGGTGCTAGGCTTTGATAGTTTTTCTATAGCGTTCTTCCAAGTATGTTGGGAGGTGATCAAAGCATATATTATGGGGGTGTTCCATGATTTTCATGCTAGTAGCAAGTTTGAGAAAAGTCTCAACGTCACCTTCATTGCCCTCATTCCAAAGAAAACTGGGGCCATTGATCTTAAGGACTTTCGCCCTATCAATCTTGTGAGTGGAGTTTACAAGATTATTGCTAAAGTCCTCACCAATAGGTTGAAAAGGGTCGTCGAGAAGATTATTTTGAAACCCCAGAATGCTTTTGTGAAAGGTAGGCAAATCCTTGATTTTTGTGCTCATTGCTAATAAATAGTAGGATCGGATCTGGTGAGCATTCTGTCAAAGGTAGGCAAATCATTGATTCTGCGTTCATTGCTAATGAATAGTACTTCATAGACAAAATTCTGGGATGTAGGGTTTCTTCTTTGTTAGAAAATATATTTCCTATCAATATAGGAAATATATTATATTGATATTGTATATTTTATATTACGGTACTTTCCTTTATAAGATTTAATTGTAATCAGATTTAATGGTGTTAAGAGTCCCATATTGCCAAAGTATACTTGGGTTGTGGGCTTTATAAACCTTGAGCAAACATCTTCCCTTAAGGTGCCTTTGTAGAAGAGTAAGACTCAATAGACTTTATCATGGTATCAGAACTTCAGGGCTTTGGACAATGTTCTTCCCTCCCGTTGTACATGTGTTTAGACAATAGTGCCACATGTGAGAGGGCGTGTTAAGAGTCCTACATTGTCAAGGTATACTTGGGTTGTGAGCTTTATAAGCCTTAAGCAAACCTCTTCCCTTAAGGTGCCTTTTGTGAAAAAGTAACGCTTAATGGACTTTAGGAGCCTCCTTTAAGGCCAGGCCTATTTGGGACAGTGTTATTGAAAAGATAAAGCGGCAAATGGCTAGTTGAAAAATGATGTACTTGTCTCAGGGGGACATGATTACCCTTATCAAGAGCACCTTTCTCAATTTTTCTACGTATTTCATGTATCCCTCTCCCTATGGGTGTTGCAAACCGTATAGAGAAGTCTCAATGAGATTTCTTATGGGGGTGCTCGGCAAAGAGTTCAAATTTCACTTCGTAAGTTGGTCCAAGGTTTGCTCTTCGATCTCTAATGGAGGTTTGGGGGTTTGGAACTTGCTGATGTTCAACCGTGGTCTCCTAGGAAAATGGTTATGGCGCAATGTGTATGAGACAAAGGTTTGGTGTTGAGTTGTGGTGGGCGCTAAATTTGGCAATGTGTCGGGTGGGTGGTCTAATATGCTTGTCGGGGCGTATGGGATGGGGTTATGGAAGAATATTATGAGGGATTGGGGGAATGTTACGCACTTATGTTAGGCGTAAAAAAACCCTAGCAAACCCTGATGCTAACCACAGTGGCGGCTGAGACAAATATGGAAGGTTGGGGGGAAAAGTCGATGCTTAAGGAGCACGACTTTTGGTAGGAAAGTCCTAAGAATAAGGGGATGTGTTTCCCCAGTTGTAGCCTAAGAATAAGGGATTTTACTTCCCAATTAGTAGCTGATTTGTAGGAAGCAAATAAAGGGAATTATACTTTCCCTAAAAATGGAAATCAAGCAATTACTGCTGTATTTGTAATTCACCCTATTTATATGGGGTTTCAAATGAATAAAGGCATGCAGAAAAATTATCAACACAACTCCGGTAGTTGTTAGGAGGCAGAGGTACCTCGAATACCTCATATCATTTACCCCCGTTCATCATAGGTAAGCTCAGGGAATTAGACCCTGCGGCTTTACCCCTAGCCAAATCAGTCACACGATCACAAACCCAGGTCCTTAACAGCTTGGTATCAGAGCCAGGTCTCAGCATGACGGAGCAACGGATCGAAAACTTGGAGAAGAAGATGGGATCGATGGAAGAATGAATCAAGAAGCAGATGGAGGAGATGCTGGCCATCATTGTCGATCGGCTCCAGAAAACTCAAGCGGAGGAGGCCAACAAATCCGCAAGTTCATCCGGTGTACGATCAGGCAAGACAGCCACCCGATCAGAGTCTGGTGGCTCCTTCCCGAAGGTGGCCAAGTTGAATTTTCCCAAGTACGATGGCACCGAAGACCCAACCAGTTGGGTGTGTCGAGCGGAGCAATTATTTGAATTCCAGAATACTGCGGAAGAGGACAAAGTGATGCTGGCAACTTATCACCTGGAGGGTGAGGCCCATTTGTGGTACCAGCTCTTTAAAGAAACGGAGGAAGGGGGATCATGGGAACAATTGAAGGATGGTCTTCATGTCAAGTATGGGCCAACGCAGTTTGATGATTTTTTTGGGGACCTAACGAAGTTGCGGCAAACTGGGATGGTATGAGAATACCAGGGTCAGTACGAATGGTTGCTGAGCAGGGCGAAAAGGCTCTCAGTAGCACAAGAAGTCGGTGGGTTCATCAGCAGTCTCAAGGAGAGCATCAGGCGGGAAGTCCAGGCCTCCCGACCCATTAATCTCACCTCGGCAGTAGGGCTCGCCCGGTTGTATGAGGCGCAGCTATTGTCACAACGGCAAAGCCCGAGTTTTTTTGAGCCTCAGAGGACCGCTGGTTCACCGAACGTACCCCCATTACCTTCCGCAAATCTGGTGAGAAGCTGAGCTCCGGTAGTTCGGAGGCTAAACCCAGCAGAATTAAAGGATCGAAGGGATATGGGCCTTTGCTTCAACTGCGACGATAAGTTCTCGCCGGGGCATAGGTGCAAAAAGCTCTTTCTGATTGAGGGGGTTTATGAAGAGGAAGCAGAGCGTTCCAGCCGAGCAGGAGAAAGAGAAGTGGAAGAAGAGGAGTTCGAGATCCCCGAAATTTTCCTTCACGCCATCTCCAAGGTGCCAACCCCCCAAACGATGAGCATTTCGAGAACCATCCAGGGGGCAAGGGTGATTTTGTTGGCTGATTCTAGAAGCACGCACAATTTTCTCAATACCCAATTGGCTTAAAGGTTGGGCCTGGCACCAGACAAAAACACAGCATTTGAAGTGGTGGTTGCAAACAGAGAAAGACTTTCTAGTAGAGGCAAATGCTCAGCGGTACCTGTTCTGCTTGGGGCACAATGGCTCAAGAGCCTCGGCCCCATCCTTTGGGATTTGCATCCATGCACATGAGCTTCACATGGCAAGGGCGGAAGGTGACACTGACCGAGATAAACTCCCCTAGTAACCGAGTGTTGGAAGGGCAGAAAATGCAAAAGGAGCTGCGTCGCTGTTCTAAAGGCATTCTACTTCAACTACTGGCTGTTGAACTGGGAGTAGAGTAGCAGTGCCCAAACATAGGTGACCCAGAATTGCAACCGCTCTTGGAGGCATTCCGGGACTTATTTGAAGAACCACAGGGGCTTCCACCAATGCGGCGTCATGATCATAAACTTCCCCTGATCCAGGGCTCTTCTCCGATGAATGTGCGACCATATAGGTACCTCCATTATCAAAAGAATGAGATAGAAAAGATTATTGTGGGGTTGTTGAACACAGGAGTGATCAGAACAAGCATCAGCCCTTATTCCTCTCTGGTCTTGCTGGTCAAGAAACAAGACGGCTCGTGGCGATTATGTGTGGATTATCGAGCCCTCAACAGGATTACTATCAAGGACAAGTTCCCCATTCCCGTGATTGACGAGCTGCTGGATGAATTACAGGGAGCCCAGTATTTTTCTAAGCTTAACCTTCGTTCTGGATACCACCAAATCCGGATGAGGGAGCAAGATATAGAAAAAACAGCCTTCCGTACGCACCATGGTCATTTCAAATTTCTGGTCATGCCATTTGGCCTCACGAATGCCCCATCAACTTTCCAATCCTTGATGAACGACATCTTCGGCAGCATTTTACGTAAGTTCGTCCTTGTTTTTTTTAATGACATACTAATTTATAGTCGATCTTGGGATGAACACTTGCAACACCTCAATGAGGTTTTGGAGATCCTAAAGGTTAACCGCTTGTATGTTTGGAAGGATAAGTGCAGCTTCGGGCAACAAAGGGTAAAGTATTTGGGGCATATTATTGATAAGAACGGGGTTGCAGGGATTCGGAAAAAGTCCAGGCCATGTTGGTATGGCTGAAACCTCAGAACCTCAAGGCACTTCGGGGTTTCCTCGACCTCACCGGCTACTACCGCAAATTTATCCAGCACTACAGCATTATCACTAGACCCTTGATGCAACTCCTAAAAAAGGATGCGTTCGGGTTGAATGAAAAGGCTGAAGAGTCTTTCTCGCTGCTTAAGGAAGCAATGACCAAAGCTCCGGTATTAGCCCTACCAGACTTTTCCCAGCAGTTCATAATCGAGTGTGACGCATCCGGCTTCGGCATTGGGGCAGTTTTGATGTAAGGCCGACGTCCCATTCCATACTTCAGCCAAGCCCTCCATGGGCGTAACCTGGTCCTTTCCACCTATGAAAAAGAGATGCTCGCGTTGGTCACCGCTGTCCAAAAATGGCACCCATACCTCTTGGGCCACAGGTTTGTAGTGCGAACTGACCACCGTAGTTTGAAGTTCTTATGGGACCAAACAATAGCCACAAAGGTGGCTGATCAAACTCATGGGGTACGACTTCGTCATAGAATACAAGAAGGGCCATGACAACCGGGCGGCTGATGCTCTCTCTAGACAACAAGAAGGGGCTCTCTTGGCCTTGTCCTCACCGGTCCCTAGCTGGATCGAACCCATCCAAC